>NC_081377.1:6365000-6435000 GCF_030684315.1 Stegostoma tigrinum
TGTCTCTCTCTGCGTTCCTGAGCAATCCTGCACACATGCACACGCACACACATACACATACACACACACACTCACACGTGCGCACACACACACAGACACTCACATGCATACATACACACCCACACACATGCATACACACACATAGACACATACACACACACCCACACACACATGTATACACACCCACACACACACGCTAACCCTCACACACACACACACTCACTCACACGTGCGCACACACACACACACTCACATGCATACATACACACCCACATACATGCATACACATACATAGACACATACACACACATGTATACACACCCACACACACACGCTAACCCTCACTCACACACACACACACACACACACACACACGCTAACCCTCACAGACACACACACACACACACACACACACACACACACACACACACACACACACAAATCTATGGGGTGAATTTATATTTGCAGATACATTCTATTTTGTTCAAAAAGCACACAACTTATAGACAGTCAGCGTGGCATTTTGTAAATTCCTACTTTAGAAATAAAACCTTTTACTTACAAATTCTGTGTCTGATACTATCTCTCTCACATTCACCTGAAGGAGGAGTAAGGCTTGTGTTTTTAAATAAACCTGTTGGACTATAACCTGGTGTGATTCCTGGCCTTGTCTATCCCAGCCCGAGTTCAGCTCCTCCACATCCTGGGAACAGAGAGCAGTGCTTTAGGAGGCAGCAAACATAGAGAGACAGTTGTGGTTTGTGAAGCAGAGGCAGTGAGTCGCACTGAAGCTGTGTGAACACTGCCACCAGAGCCATTCTTCTTGATGGCGTCCATCGGAAGATTACTATTGACTTGCTCAGTGGAGCATGAGGTCCTGTATAGAGCAGCTGGGGGCAGGGTGAGGGGTCTGCTCAGCTTCTGATTGTCACGGAATGAAAAGATTGCTTGTGCCGTAGTCCCTTAAAAGCCCCATGACCGGCCCCGAAAGGCGGGACAGACAATAGGTTCTGATTCATCCAGACCCTGTGAGAGGCTTATCCCTTCGCTGAGTGCTTTCCTCTCTCTCTCTCTCTCTCTCTCTCTCTCTCTCTCTCAAGAGCCATCATGATACATAGAGATTGGATCAGAGATATTGGCCCTTGTGTGCAATGTGAACACGGCCTTGTTCACTCACATGAAGAATTTCTGCCAATGTCACATTGTGTGACAATCCAGGGACAGCAGTTGCCACTCTCTGCCTATTCATCTGAGGCACAAGGCATTGCTCAGCTGCTCAGACCACATAGAGACACAACGTGAAAGAACTGCGCAGGGGCCAGTATTCTGTGACCAACTCACCCTTTATTTACATGTCGACAGTCCTTGACACTGATCCAGCTCCCTCAGAGCCAGCTGTCAGAGGGAACACAATGTCAGACACTCTTGGTCATATCTGTCAGCCAAGGCTCCCTGATTGGACCAGATTGACAGCCCCAATCTGGGTATTTATATTCTATGGGGTCCGCCTGGCTGACTTCATTACAATCACTATACAACTTAACCAAAGCATTAATCAGCCTTGGGCCTCTGAACAACCAGGTCAAATTTATACTCACAACAGCCTGGAATAACAGAGGCAGACAAGTGTTAAATTGTGCTGATGACCTCTCCTTCTTCTGTGTTAGGTGCCATTAGGTCCCATTTGTTGATTCTTTTCTTATTGAGGCGTTTGGATCCTTCCTTTCCCCAGTCAATGGGATATACAGGCAGCTGTCCTTCTCTCAACATCTCCATTTACCACAGCAATGGATAGAGTCTGGTCCCATTTCTCTTGCACATTTGCTGACCTCAGGGCATCGTTGTCCGTAACAGTGAGTGAAGTACAGTAAAGTCCAGAGTTATAGTCCAGATCAGACCCCCTCAAAATATTTTAAGAAGGTTGCCTAGACTCTAACTTTTTATTATTTTAAAGGCAAATGTGAAGAGTTGTGTTCCAGATGCAATGCTGTGGGTCAAACCACTTGGTGTAAGCAAAACACAATTTATTTAAACACTATAGTTAAAATACAAACAAAAGAACAAGGAATGTAGTATAACTTAACTCAGTTGGGAAATTAACTGAATACTAGATACAGTAACAATTACTAATTAACTGTTCAAATATAGTAATATTCCATAAGCACACAGTTTGGCAAAAAGACAACTTCAGACACAGATTCTCACATGCAGCTCTCCCACCTAGGATGAAAAAACATAAAGAAAAAATTCAGAGTAGCAGCCAGGAGACATTTACTAAAGCTTCCAACTCTAGTGAGTTTTGAGAAGATTTGTAGCTCAGGTTGAGGTTCTGGATGTGAGTTTGCTCGCTGAGTGGAAGGTTAGTTTTCAGATGTTTCGTCACCATTCTAGGGAACATCATCAGTGAGCCTCCGACGAAGCGCTGGTGTTATGTCCCGCTTTCTATTTATCTGGTTAGGTTTCCTTGGGTTGGTGATGCCATTTCCTGCGTTGGTGATGTCATTTCCTGTTCTTTTTCTCAGGGGATGGTAGATTGGCTCCAAATCAATGTGTTTGTTGATGGAGTTCTGGTTGGAATGCCATGCTTCTAGGAATTCTTGTGCGTGTCTCTGTTTGGCTTGTCCTAGGATGGATGTGTTGTCCCAATCAAAGTGGTGTCCTTCCTTATCTGTATGTAAGGATATGAGTGATAGTGGGTCATGTCATTTTGTGGCTAGTTGATGTTCATGTATTCTGGTGGCTAGCTTTCTGCCAGTTTGTCCAATGTAGTGTTTGTCACAGTTCTTGCAAGGTATTTTGTAGATGATGTTTTATTTGTTGTCTGCATGGGGTCTTTTAAGTTCATTAGCTGCTGTTTTAGTGTGTTGGTGGGTTTGTGGGCTGCCCTGATGCCAAGAGGTCCGAGTAGTCTGGCAGTCATTTCGGAAATCTACAAAATACCTTGCAAGAACTGTGACAAACACTACATTGGACAAACTGACAGAAAGCTAGCCACCAGAATACATGAACATCAACTAGCCACAAAACGACATGACCCACTATCACTCGTACCCTTACACACAGATGAGGTGGGACACCACTTTGATTGGGACAACATATCCATCCTAGGACAAGCCAAACAGAGACACGCACGAGAATTCCTAGAAGCATGGCATTCCAAACGGAACTCCATCAACAAACACATTGATTTGGAGCCCATCTACCATCCCCTGAGAAAAAGAACAGGAATTGACATCACCAACGCAGGAAATGACATCACCAACCCAAGGAAACCTAACCAGATAAATAGAAAGCGGGACATAACACCAGTGCTTCATCAGAGGCTCACTGATAATGTTACCTAGAATGGTGACAAAACATCTGAAAACTAACCTTCCAGGTCAGCGAGCATACTCACATCCAGAGCTTCCAACTCTATTGAGATTCCAGCAGCTTCAGATGCTACTGACAAGCCAAAACTCAGAAATCCTGATCTATGAGAGCTGGCCACTCCCATTCAAGCTGTTTAAAAAAAAATGAGACATCCCAAGCTGTTTATTGAGGTGGTTTTCAAGTGCCAGCTCATCACCTCTCGTTCAATCTTTGTCTTAAAAGAAACCAGGACAAAGTAATCGCTCAAAATGCACAGCTTCATCACAGGAGATAACTGAGACTCTAACTTTATAAACTTATTTAGAGGCAAAATGTAAGGTGCTGTGTTCCAGATACAATTTGATTGGACTACCACTAGCTTATAATCAAACATAGCTTATTCTTACAACACAGTTAAAATGTAAATAAAAAGACTAGAATACCTTTAACTCGATTAAAATACTTAACTAGATAATGTAAAATTTAACCAATAATCATCAACTGTTGCAATGTGGGCAGCATCCCATAAACACATGCTCTGGCAAATATGCAATTGAGCAAAACTGTTTGGTTCTCACATGCTGTCTCTCTCCAGTCCAGAAGAAAGAAACAATCTGCCTCTTCTGGTTTTTAAGAAGAAGCCTCACTGTCTAAGACTCTAGTAGCATGGAACTCAAGTGTTTAGCTTCAGCAGCCCAGCTGAAAACAACTCAAAATAAAACTAAAAACTTTCCTGGGCCCGTGTGAGCCCTGAGCCCACCCACTCATGAATCTTCCGTCTCGTTTTAAAAACAACGCTGCTAGGAAAACTCAAAAGCTGTTTACCAACTGCTTTTCTGAAGCAGACATTTGGCACCACTGTAAAAGCATGTCTCTGCAAGAGAAACACCACATTACTACTATACCAGCTATTTTGCATGTTCACCTTTTGTGAATTTGCTTATTGGTGTAGGCTCACTGTTCAAAAAGATCTAATTGTTGCAGTTTTAATTAAAAAATTAATTCTCAAGATGAGGGCATCATTGGCTCGGCCAGCATTTATTGCCCATCCCTAATTGCCCAGGGGGCAGTTAAGAGTCAACCACATTACTGTGGGTCTGGAGCTACACATAGACCAGACCAGGTAGAGGACATTAGTGAACCAGATAGGCTTTTCTAACCATTAACAGCAGTTTCATGATCATCATTAGACTTTTATTTCCAGCTTTTTATTGAACTCAAATTCCACCATCTGCTGTGGTAGGATTCAAACCCAGGTCCCTGGAACAGTACCCAGGTTGCTGGATTTGCAGACTTGAGATAATACCATTAGGTCATCGCCTCCCCTACTACATGTCTGCAGTTCTAAAGAAAATTACAATTGGATTGATTTCCTGAAATAGGAAGCATAGACTGTAGATGGGTCTTATGTTTGCCATTTTTGAAAGAGACTGCCTCTAAGGTTTTCAGGATTGTAATCCTTATGGAGCTAACTAAATGAAGACACAGAGTTGGAGTAAAGGAGGTATTTTCAGATTGTGAGCTGTAACTAGTGGAGTGCTAGAACATCAATTAATTACAATATTTATTAACGACTTGGATGAAGAAGGTGAATACCATAGCCAAGTTAGCGGAAAACACAAAAGTGGGTGGGAGGCATGTGGTGTGGGTGACACCAAAGAATCTGCAGCGAGGTATAAACAGGCTAAGCCAGAGAGGAGTAACTTGGCAGATAGAACACAATGTGGGAAAATGTGAAGAGATGCACATTTGCCAGGCAGAACAGAGGAGCTGAATGTTAATTAAATGGAGAGAAGTTTCAGAAAGCTATGGAACAGAGCCGTTTGGGAGTCCTCATCCATAAATCACAAAAAGCTGGGGTCCAAGGTGGGCAAGTAATAGGGAAGGCAAATGGAATGTTGGCCTTTATTACAAAAGGAATGAAATACGGAAGAGGGGAGGTTTCACTAAGACTCTAAAAGGCATTAATCACACCACAGCTAGACAGCTTGGGCTCCTTCACAGCACAATGGCTCAGTGATTAGCATAACTGCCTCACAGGGCCAGGGATCCGGTTCACTTCCACCCTCGGTGACTGTGTGGAGTTGCATGTTCTCCCCGTGTCTGTGTGGGTTTCCTCCAAGGCCTGGTTTCCTCCCACAGTCCAAAGATGTGCAGGCTAGGTGGATTGGCCTGTAATATTCAGGGATGTGTAGATTCGGGGGAAGGGTCTGGGTCGAATGTTCTGAGGGTTGGTGTGGACTTGTTGGGCTGAAGGGCCTGTTTCCACATTGTAGCCATTCTATGATTATCTAAGGAAAAATACTCTGCCATTGCAGGCAGTTCAGAGAAAGTTCTCTAGGCTAATGCCAGGTATGGAGGGATTGTATTATCAGAGAGGTTGAGTAGTTTGAGTCTGTGTTCATTGGAATTAATTAGAATAAGAGGCACTTTATTGAGATTCTTTGAGGACTTGGCAGGATTTATGCAAACAGGTCATTTTCCCATGTGTGACAGTCAAGAATCAGAAGGAATAATCTCAGTTTAAGAGTGAGATGAGAAGGAATTTTTTCTTTCGGAGTGTAGTGAATTTGTGAAATTATTTGTTGCAGACAGTGTTGAGGCTGGGTCATTAAGTATATTCAAGGCTGTGAGAAACAGATTCTTAATCAGCATGGGAATACAAGGGTTGTAGGGAAAAGGCCGGGAAGCAGAATCGAAGATTATCAGATTAATGTGTGGCGGAGTAGATTTGATGGGCTGAACGGCCTATCGTTGCTCCAACAATTTATGGTCTTATGGTGAACAGTGGGACTTTGCTGTACTTGTTAAAAAGGAATTTCTATTGTAATGTCAGAAATGCAGCCGTCAATTTGTATACAGAGGGCCTAAGCTAGTTTTTCCATGAATAGGTGTTCTGCTGGAATCTTTTATGTTTGTCTTGGAAGGGGACATCTCATCCAAAAATAAGCACCACTGATAAGACACACACTCAATACTGCAATAGATGGCCAAGCCAATTCTCCCAGAACCACATGCAAGGAGCTAAAGTCCCTGTTGCTGGAGATCTCTACATCCTCCTCCTGATCACTATAGAGAGGAGGAAGGGGGTTAATAAGGAAATAGTAATGTATTGACACCGAGATATGGTTTTCGTGATCTGCCTGACTATATGGACCCCAAGTGTGCTATTCTTCCTCAGTAAGGTCCCTAGCCTTTACAATGCTGCTCTCTGACATTTCAGTGTCAGGAATGGGAATTGACACCAGCCTTTATCCATAAAGGGAACTGGGGTCGCTATACCCTCAAGCTGGGATTTGAATCCTGGCCAATATGGGAATTTATGGAATTGATCAGTTGAGCTCCTAGGTCACTAGATGGGAATGTATGAATTTGCCAATAGATTTCCTGGGTCACCAGATTGGAATCTTGCACTGTACCATTGGACCGACCAGGCTGTTCAAGCATGGAAGGCAGCACTACTCAAGTGGTGGCTATCCCTCAGAATGGAACGCCTATCTATTTCATCCCAGCAAACTTACCTGGTGAATAGGAGTTCAACAATGTTCTGGAGCCACTGCCACTCAGAATTGGAGTCCAAAACTCCTTTGAATGAACATCCAAAGCCTTTTTGCCAGAGTTTCTTCAGGTAGGAGCATTGCTTAATTAAAACACTCCCTCAGGGCCTGGAGTTCTACAGTTGACATTTAGCACTGTTAAAGATAAGAAAGTGAGAGGTCTCCCATTTATAAAACTCCTATTGTAACGTCCAGAAAGAGCGCAGCTGTCTTTTTGAAATGTAGACATTGTAATGCTGGAAGATGTGGCAACAAAGTTCCAATAATGAGAACATCACCTGTTTTCAATGAAGAATAAATATTTTTCAGGACACTAGGTGACTTCTCAGTTCTTCATCGAATATCTTATATTCGATATTGGCATTGCAAATGAAGCTAATCACATCTCAGATGAAGAACTTGAGTAAAATAACACCACACCCAATGTTAGACAAAATTCCATTCTTGAAAGAAAATGTTTACCATAACTAAGTAACGAGGTGACAAAGTAAGCTAATGTAAGCGAATATCGAATGTTTTACATTCACCTGTGAGGCCAGGCAGGCAGCTTAATGGTTCCTCTGAAAAGTGGCACTTCTAATATTTAGCGCTTGTACAGTATCACTGCCTGATGTGACACAGATGAAAAATGTTTGGACTGAGAGGAGACGATGGTGCAGGACAAACCAAGAGTAAAACACCGAATGTAATTCACATAGAGTGAGTAAAAGTAGAAGCGATATGAAGGTAGTGTATTATTTCCAGAAATCCTCTTCAGCTTCTGCAGTATCAGCCCCATTCAGGGGCTCAGGTCTGTGAGTGGGCTTTAAATTTACAGTCACATAACTCAGAGGTGGGAGTGTTGTCACAGAGTTAACACTACATTTGTAGTTCCTGATAACCCAAGCAACCAACACAGGCGGTACCTCTGCAAGCTATATATCCATCCTCCCCCAGGATTTCCATTGGTGCCAATTTTAATCACGTGAAAAAATATTTCCATTGGTTGCTTTCCTTCGCCTCCCGGATCTGGCAGGGAGAATTGTGGAGATTGATGTGTACCCCGGCCCCGTGGGCCTGTTTGTGCAGGTCAGAAACGGAGCATGTGTCGCTACTTTAAGGACTGAAGAGCCGCAGCCACATTATCAACTCCACATTCCACCCCAGGTCCTCAGAGGTTCTGGGAAGGGATATTGGATCTCAAGAGAGTCAACTGTCTTTGGAATTTATCACAGACCTGGGTCACGTGGCAGCTTTCAGTCAATGTGGAGCAGTGGCCTGGTACGTGCTGGAAGGGAATGGCAAGTACAAATATAGTAAATCCTTTTCCCCTGCTACACAGGGGCAGGGAAACGTTTTTACTTTAGGAAGGCATTATCTATCAGCAAGGCTTAGTGGCCTGTATCTTGTGCTGTTCTTTATTTCGTTTCACCTTTTCTTTCCAATGACGCGTGTTTTCGTCTCTTTGCAATGATGTTGTGAAATCAAGTTTAATTCTTATTCATTTTCCTGGTGACAAGAGTTGCACTGTTTTGTAGGACCATTTCCACCACCTCAAAACATCGGACAACTCCACCCACTTTTAATCTCAAGCGCAATTAGAGTACATTATTCAATGGGATCTTTCACAGTGCCTCTCCTTTACAGTTTCTCTTTTAGACCTTGTTCCTTGTATCAGTAACTTGTACCGAAAGGATAGCTTTATTACATGAAGTAAAAGTGAAATGAACATTATTAAGGTATCTTTTTAAGATCTTGTAATGTCTCTAAGTACTTTACAACCAATAATTTGCTCTTTGAGGTGTTATCACTGCTGTAATGTAGGAAACATCTACCACATTCACTGCAGCCAATTGCAGAGATCATATTTATCATGCATGCTAAGCATTTATGTATGTGGTTGAATTACAATGAGAAGTTACCTGTTCACCTGAAGAGGAAAGTGATCCAGTGATACAATTTATCACTGTCCTCAGGAGCACAATGAAATACTGACTGATCACTGGGATTACACATGGTTACATTGAAATAACTAGACAAACCAGAATATGTTAATTTCTGCTTTATTAGAACAACCAGTACCTTTCCCTGCAACCACAGGAAGTGCTACACCTGCCCCTATGCCTCCCCCCTCACTTCCATCCCAGGCCTCAAACAAACCTTCCACATTAGACTGAGATTCACCTGCACATCCATCAATGTGGTTTATTGCATCCGCTGTACCTGATGTGGCCTCTTCTGTATCAGGGAAGCCAAGCTCAGAGACCACTTTGTAGACCACCTGCGTTCTGTTTGTGATAAACGACCATCTAGTCGCGAACCACTTCAACTGCCCTTCCTACTCCCTGGGTGACATGTCCATCCTGGTTCTCCTCCAGTGTCACTATGACACCACCCGCAAACTAGGGGAGCAGCACCTTATAGTCTGCCTTGGGAGCCTACAGCCCAGTGGTCTCAATGTGGACTTTACCAGCTTCAAAATCTCCCCATCCCCCGTCTCATCCCAAGACCAACCCTCCTTCTCAGCCCCGCCTCCTTGACCTGGCACAACCTGTCCATATTCTCTTCTGCCTATCCGTCCCACCCACCGCACTGCCCAATCCCCGCCACTCTCTACCTGCACTCACCTATCACCATCCCACCTACCTTCCCCATCCTGACTCCCCCTCTCTACTTATTTCAGAGCCCCTTTCCCCCATTTCCGAAGGAGGGTCCTGACCCGAAACGTCAACTTTCCTGCTCCTCTGATGCTGCCTGGCCTGCTGTGTTCCTCCAGCTCCACACTGTGTTGTCTCTGCCTCTCGTGTTGGCAGTTCTTACTGTCTCTGAGTCAGTTACAACCATACTGTGTGTTGTTTCTTCTGACAACTCCATCTACTGGCATTAGTCTGTACAGCAGCTACACGTGAACATTATACGAGCTGCTGATCAAAATAGTGCAACACTGTATTCCTCCCCTTCTTTATAAATGAGGGAGATAATATATTCCAATAATTTATCACCCAGGTTTGAATGGTAAACTTAAGCATAGTTTGACCATTCTAATTTTTGCATCGGCTAACTGTTGTATAATGTCAGAGATAATGGGAACTGCAGATGCTGGAGATTCCAAGATAATAAAATGTGAGGCTGGATGAACACAGCAGGCCAAGCAGCATCTCAGGAGCACAAAAGCTGACGTTTCGGGCCTAGACCCTTCATCAGAGAGGGGGATGGGGGGAGGGAACTGGAATAAATAGGGAGAGAGGGGGAGGCGGACCGAAGATGGAGAGCAAAGAAGATAGGTGGAGAGGGTGTAGGTGGGGAGGTAGGGAGGGGATAGGTCAGTCCAGGGAAGACGGACAGGTCAAGGAGGTGGGATGAGGTTAGTAGGTAGCTGGGGGTGCGGCTGGGGCTGGGAGGAAGGGATGGGTGAGAGGAAGAACCGGTTAGGGAGGCAGAGACAGGTTGGACTGGTTTTGGGATGCAGTGGGTGGGGGGGAAGAGCTGGGCTGGTTGTGTGGTGCAGTGGGGGGAGGGGATGAACTGGGCTGGTTTAGGGATGCAGTGGGGGAAGGGGAGATTTTGAAACTGGTGAAGTCCACATTGATACCATATGGCTGCAGGGTTCCCAGGCGGAATATGAGTTGCTGTTCCTGCAACCTTCGGGTGGCATCATTGTGGCAGTGCAGGAGGCCCATGATGGACATGTCATCAAGAGAATGGGAGGGGGAGTGGAAATGGTTTGCGACTGGGAGGTGCAGTTGTTTGTTGCGAACTGAGCGGAGGTGTTCTGCAAAGCGGTCCCCAAGCCTCCGCTTGGTTTCCCCAATGTAGAGAAAGCCGCACCGGGTACAGTGGATGCAGTATACCACATTGGCAGATGTGCAGGTGAACCTCTGCTTAATGTGGAATGTCATCTTGGGGCCTGGGATGGGGGTGAGGGAGGAGGTGTGGGGACAAGTGTAGCATTTCCTGCGGTTGCAGGGGAAGGTGCCGGGTGTGGTGGGGTTGGAGGGCAGTGTGGAGCGAACAAGGGAGTCACGGAGAGAGTGGTCTCTCCGGAAAGCAGACAGGGGTGGGGATGGAAAAATGTCTTGGGTGGTGGGGTCGGATTGTAAATGGCGGAAGTGTCGGAGGATAATGCGTTGTATCCGGAGGTTGGTAGGGTGGTGTGTGAGAACGAGGGGGATCCTCTTGGGGCGGTTGTGGCGGGGGCGGGGTGTGAGGGATGTGTCTCTGCTTAATGTGGAATGTCATCTTGGGGCCTGGGATGGGGGTGAGGGAGGAGGTGTGGGGACAAGTGTAGCATTTCCTGCGGTTGCAGGGGAAGGTGCCGGGTGTGGTGGGGTTGGAGGGCAGTGTGGAGCGAACAAGGGAGTCACGGAGAGAGTGGTCTCTCCGGAAAGCAGACAGGGGTGGTGCCACAACCGCCCCAAGAGGATCCCCCTCGTTCTCACACACCACCCTACCAACCTCCGGATACAACGCATTATCCTCCGACACTTCCGCCATTTACAATCCGACCCCACCACCCAAGACATTTTTCCATCCCCACCCCTGTCTGCTTTCCGGAGAGACCACTCTCTCCGTGACTCCCTTGTTCGCTCCACACTGCCCTCCAACCCCACCACACCCGGCACCTTCCCCTGCAACCGCAGGAAATGCTACACTTGTCCCCACACCTCCTCCCTCACCCCCATCCCAGGCCCCAAGATGACATTCCACATTAAGCAGAGGTTCACCTGCACATCTGCCAATGTGGTATACTGCATCCACTGTACCCGGTGCGGCTTTCTCTACATTGGGGAAACCAAGCGGAGGCTTGGGGACCGCTTTGCAGAACACCTCCGCTCAGTTCGCAACAAACAACTGCACCTCCCAGTCGCAAACCATTTCCACTCCCCCTCCCATTCTCTTGATGACATGTCCATCATGGGCCTCCTGCACTGCCACAATGATGCCACCCGAAGGTTGCAGGAACAGCAACTCATATTCCGCCTGGGAACCCTGCAGCCATATGGTATCAATGTGGACTTCACCAGTTTCAAAATCTCCCCTTCCCCCACTGCATCCCTAAACCAGCCCAGTTCATCCCCTCCCCCCACTGCACCACACAACCAGCCCAGCTCTTCCCCCCCACCCACTGCATCCCAAAACCAGTCCAACCTGTCTCTGCCTCCCTAACCGGTTCTTCCTCTCACCCATCCCTTCCTCCCAGCCCCAGCCGCACCCCCAGCTACCTACTAACCTCATCCCACCTCCTTGACCTGTCCGTCTTCCCTGGACTGACCTATCCCCTCCCTACCTCCCCACCTACACCCTCTCCACCTATCTTCTTTGCTCTCCATCTTCGGTCCGCCTCCCCCTCTCTCCCTATTTATTCCAGTTCCCTCCCCCCATCCCCCTCTCTGATGAAGGGTCTAGGCCCGAAACGTCAGCTTTTGTGCTCCTGAGATGCTGCTTGGCCTGCTGTGTTCATCCAGCCTCACATTTTATTATGTTGTATAATGTACCTGGTTATATATGATTGGATGAAAGATTTGATCATTAGCTTACTTTGTCACCTTGTTACTTAGTTATGGTAAACATTTTCTTTCAAGAATGGAATTTTGTCTAACATTGGGTGTGGTGTTATTTTACTCAAGTTCTTCATCTGAGATGTGATTAGCTTCATTTGCAATGCCAATATTAGAATTGAATATTCATGATTGGCTCCTCAGTGCTTTGAAGAATGATGTGTTGTATGTAATGATTTGTGAACCCTGCTTAGCAATCATTATTCATCCTCTGGTGTTGGAAAGGAGTAGAACGAGGGGTCACTGTGTCACAATGAAGTTTAATAACTTGCTGTCAGCGGTATGCGTATGCATCACTTTTATCGAGAATAAACTTCTTGACTTCTCCAAGATTTCTGAAGAAGGGTCCTGACCCGAAACGTCAAGCCTTCCTGCTCCTCCAATGCTGCTTGGCCTGCTGTCCTCATCCAGCCACACACCATGTTATCTCTGACTTCTCCATGAGCTCTTTGCCAGTAAGATATGATTTTATTTGGTGAGTGAAAACCAAACAGCTAACAAATGTACTGTTGAAGGGGGATCCACTGTCACTCCTCACTGTTTGAGGAACTCCAAACTAAAAACATTGGTCAAACTTTGCAAGGATGGCTTTTATTGAAGCACTTGTATCAAACTCTACAACTGGAAATCTGCCTCAGTTGTCAGTGACAGCACCAAATGTTTACCAGTGTGCAAATCTGTCAAGTCAGCACGAATAACAATTCCCGGTCTGCCAGGTAGTTCAGATGTCATTTGACAAGGTAATGTCAATCGATTTTGTTCAAGTTTTGAAGAACATTGATATGGACTTGAAACGTTAACCCTGTGTCTCTCTCTGCAGATACTGCCAGACCTGCTGAGTTTCCCCAGCATTTTTTTTGTTTGTTTTTATTACTGATTGATTTTTGCTGTACCATGGTGGATAATTCCCGGGAATTATACCTTTTCCCTGAAGAAATGTTTGGTTTTGACCTTTCAGTGCTATATGGAGAACACTTTTCCTCATGGATTCTGGAAAATACAGTTGTGTTGATGAACTCAATTTAAAGATTGTGAAAGCATTGTAACATACAGGGAGGGGCACCAGGCAAACTCTCCCTGGGAATCCCCAAAGTATCCAGGAAAATTCAGTCACGAGGGTGACCAAAAGTTGAACTGGCATTGTTTCTGAGGGGCTGCTCCTCCAATCAAAAACTGTTTTCTCTCTTGTATTTGTTGTTGATAGGCATAAAGCAGCCTGTGATTCCAGCAGTAGAGACGAGTTGAGTTCTTGATGAAATAACTCCACAGAGACTGGTATCCTGTCGCCAAGCCACTCTTTATTTAAATGTGCATAGGATTCAACACTGCTCCAGCTCCCTCAGAGCCAGCTCTCAGAGTGAACAGAGCCCCTGACCCTCCTGTTTATATGTGTCAGCCAGATTAACAGCCCCATTCAGGGAACTCATATTCTATGAGCTTCACCTGGCTGACCTTGTTATAATCACGACAGTAAACATGAACAAGGTCAAAGGTAGTGAGGCAGGAGGAAGTGAGGTCGGAGAGACAGAGGTGAGGCTGGGGGTGCAGAGGAAGTGAGGCAGGGGCAGGTGGTCCTGGTGACTCCATGGTTGGGGTTGGGGATGGGAATGTAAACAAAGCTAGGATGTTGGGTCAGGGTGGAGGAATAAGGTTACTGGGTCGGAGGAGTGGGCGGCACGGTGGCTCAGTGGTTAGCACTGCAGCCTCACAGCGCCAGTGACCCGGGTTCAATCCACCCTCAGGCGACTGTCTGTGTGGAGTTTGCACATTCTCCCCGTGTCTGCGTGGGTTTCCTCCGGGTGCTCCAGTTTCCTCCCACAATCCAAAGATGTGCAGGCTAGGTGGATTGGCCATGCTAAATTGCCCGTAGTGTTCAGGGGTGTGTGGGTTATAGGGGGATGGGTCTGGGTGGGATGCTTCAAGGGGCGGTGTGGACTTGTTGGGCCGAAGGGCCTGATTCCACACTGTAGGTAATCTAATCTAATCTAATCTAATCCAGGAGTCTGGGAATGAAGTGCAACCCAAAAGGGAGAAGGGAGCTGTATTCAGGAGGAAGGGCCTCCAGCGGAGAGTGAGAGATTGCAAAAGGCAAGAGATACTGCAAAGTGTAAGTGGAGAGGGGGGCTGCTGACAGTGGAGATGGAAATAAAAAGTGAGTGAGGTGCTGCAAAGGGGAGAGAGCAGTGGTCAAACTTTCAATAGTGTAATAAACACCTGGGAACCAGTCATGCATACCTTGTATATGAATGTGAAATCTCCAGCTTATAACGGTGGAAGCTCAGAAAGTACAAAGCTGGAAAAAATGTAATGGATGTTATTGGAATGACCAAGATACAAACTGGGTAATTTAACAGTGAAGAATTTTATTTCATAGAGATTTGCATTCAAATACATTCACTTTGAAAGTTTCTCATGCACGGTGAATTATTTGAGGTGCATTAACTGTGATGGGTAGAAAGATGCAGCTATTTAGCTGTGACCTCATCAGTCTAAAGCCTGATGTGTTTATGTGTTTTTTCTAAAGAAGTGTATGAGCTACACTTTAAAAAAATCATTCATTGCTTACTCATGTTTCTTGTCCTGCACTGATTTAAATTCTGTGGTGTCCAGGAAAACAATGGTCTCTTTGGGTGCAGTGGCTGTAAGTTTAATGGAATGGTGATGATCATTGAGGATATTGTTCAATTCTCATCCTGCAAATACCCCATGCCTCAACACAAATACGGGAATATGTCATGTTATAGCATGAAAGTATTAACCTATAAGGGGGTTAATGAGAAAGAAGCTCCTTAAAATGAAAAACTGGTATTGGGGAATATACGGGAGGACGGCTCAGAAAGTTTATTTTGATCCTTGCCTTGCAGCGATTTCATTTGCAGACGCTTTTCCAATCACCTCTGTTCAGTTTTGTCATTCCACACTGTCATCCAGAGATTTAACAAGACCCACTTCCCCTCTCTGTCTCTCTCTCCACCTGCACTCTTGCTCCCGCTTTCACTCTCCTTGCATGTTCTCACTGTCTGTTTCCTTGTGCTCCCACTCCCTCTCTCCCTGTGCCATCTCTCTATTTACCTCACTCTCCTGCTCCCTCCTCCAGGGTTCCTGCTCTCTCTGTGCTCCCACTCCCTCTCTACCCACACGCTCTCACTTTCTTCTCCTCGCGTTCTCCTGCTGTCTCTCCCCTGGTCCCTGCTTGCACTCTCTCCCCAAGCTCTCGTTCTCGCTGCCTCCTGCACTCTGAATCCTCAGGTTCCCATTTTCTCTCCCCAGGCGCTCCTGCTCTCTCTCTCTCTCCCCTTACTCCCACTCTCTCTCCCCAAGCTCTTGCTCTCTCCCACTCTGTCTCCTTGTGCTACCTGCACTCTCTCTGTGTGCTCTTGCTCTCTCCCCCATGCTCCCTATCCCCCTTTCTCT
Source organism: Stegostoma tigrinum (assembly GCF_030684315.1). Classification (NCBI taxonomy): domain Eukaryota; kingdom Metazoa; phylum Chordata; class Chondrichthyes; order Orectolobiformes; family Stegostomatidae; genus Stegostoma; species Stegostoma tigrinum. The sequence goes on from NC_081377.1 coordinate 6,380,860, forward strand.
CCCCAGGCGCTCCTGCTTTCTGTTTTCTCACATGCTACTACTCTCCCATTCTCTCTCCCCGCGTGCTCCCGCTATCTCTCTTCCCTTGCACCCACTCTCTTTCTCTGCAAGCTCTCGCTCTCTCCCACTCTCTGTCTTCTCACACTACCCGCGCTGTCTCACTGTGCCCTTCCCCTCTATCACCCTACACTCCACTCTCTCTCTCTCCCCAAGCTCTCGTTCTCACCCCACTCTCTCTCCCCTTGCTCCCACTCTTTCTCTCCCCAGCTCTCACTCTCTCCCACTCTGTCTCCTCGTGCTCCCACTATCACTCCCCATGCAGTCCTGCTCTCTCCCTATGCTTTCCTGCTTTCTGTTTTCTCATGTGCTCCCGCTCTCTCTCTCTTCCCAAGCTCTCACTCTCTCCCCGTGTGCTTTCACTCTCTTCAGGGTCCTCTTTGGGTGGGTGGTCAGGAGGTGCTGTGTGAAGCAGAAATACCCAGTTTCCTGTAAACATGCAATAAAAAAAATTGATTTTTAAAGTGTTGTTTTCAAACTCTTTAAATGCAACCCTCTCATAATTTCTGGTTTATTCAATATTATAATTTATGTTAGTTTCTGTGAATTTGCATTGAATTGAAACATCTCCTTTGCTTCCAAATGTTTGAAATCCCCTCTTTTATTGGTTCCTATTTTAATGATGATGTAAGCCCCATTCAAATCTCTGCCGTGCCTAACAATATTTGAATCCTGATTTTAAACATGCTGCTGGTAAAAATATGATAATAGTTAAAAAAAAATGACGGCAAGATTGTTTCAAAAGCCCAGTTGGATCACTGTAAAGGAATGTTGCTGTTCCTTACTGTGTCTGGTCCGTATGTAACTTCAGAGTGTTACCATGTCCACTCATCATTCAGCATTTCATGGGGCCTGGCTTGGGAATATTAAACAATGACTGGGAAGATATTCCTGCACATTTTGGCCCTGTCAGCGTGCTCACATTGTGAGGATTAATGTTCAATAACAAGCCTCTCCTCTCGCTGACTGGTATGTGGACTATTAGAATTCCGGCTCACACAACAGGGAACATGAGAATCCTACCCGCTCCCACTGACTGTCGTATATGATGGGGAAGAGAGAAACTTCAGGAACAGTTCCAGAGGCAACACCAGGGTTTAAACATCAAGCGAATGTAGCAACTTGCAGATCATTTGCAGGAGAACAGGGCAGAAGCATAATTAGCTGATGAACTGAGTCCTACCTCTGGGCATCATTTGGACAAAACAGGCAAGTGACTGTGCTGGAAAGATCTGATCCTGTAATTAATCTGCAGGTAAATAAGCCCAGTCATTTGTGTTTTTGCTTCAAAAAAACGTGAGACGTTAAGCTATCACGATCCCCATCCTCTCCCTGCCCAGCATACAAACCAACCAGTAAATTCATGCACATCTGATCACAAACCGTGTCCATATTAAATATTGCATCCTTGTGTAATATTTACTACCTGCTCTGCCTGTCTTTGCCTCTTCCTTCCTGCTTTCAATTTCCTCATGATGTGTTCAAGCTTCGAACTTTAAGGTCAGGAACTGCCCCTCAGTCCCAAAACCTCTTTATTTCTCGACCTTGCTCCCCTTCGTTAGGATGTACTCTAACACCAATCTCATTCACGAAGATTTTAGTCATGTCTTCACTGTTCGCTCAGTGGCAGATTTCATTTCATGGCCAAAAGGCTCCATGGTATGGTACAACATTAATGGTGCTATATAAATGCAGTCCACCACTTTTCTTCTCTCTCATTATCTGGGCATTCCATGAGTGATTTGTCTTCACCCAGTTTATGTCACCAGGAATTACAAAGGATATTCCAGGTGTGGCCCCTTATTGCTTCATACCAACCCCATTGGCACTGAGTTACTGCATCAGATTTCTTTGGAACACCAAGACACATTTGCCCTGATATGGAACACTGCCACACCAAATATCACCTCACACAGAAAACTACCTGACTGTACATCACACCAACACTGGACACTGTTTCATTGTATATCACACACAGGACACTGTATCTGATTGTATATCACACAAACATAGGACACTGTCTCATTGTATATCATATAGACAGGACACTGTATCTCATTGTATATCACACCAACACAGGACACTGTGTCTCACACAGAAAACTACCTGACTGTACATCACACCAACACTGGACACTGTTTCATTGTATATCACACACAGGACACTGTATCTGATTGTATATCACACAAACATAGGACACTGTCTCATTGTATATCATATAGACAGGACACTGTATCTCATTGTATATCACACCAACACAGGACACTGTGTCTCATTGTATATCACAGGCAGGACACTGTATCTGACTGTATATCACACTGACACAGGACACTGTCTCATTGTATATCACACACAGGACACTGTATCTGACTGTATATCACACCAACACAGAACACTATCTCATTGTATATCATACCAACACAGGACACTGTATCTCATTGTATATCACACTAACACAGGACACTGTGTCTCATTGTATATCACACACAGGACACTGTATCTGACTGTACATCACACCAACACAGGACACTGTCTCATTGTATATCACACTGACACAGGGCACTGTATCTCACTGTGTATCACATTGACACAGGGCACTGTATCTCACACTGGCACAGAACACTGTAGCTCACTGTGTATCATACTGGTATGGGAAATTGTCTTACTTTGTATCATACTGATTTTGTTGTTGTGTCTTATTAATTTGATGTAGATTGACAGAAGTGTGCAGGGCAAGTACGGTAGGTGTTGGGTGATGAGATAAATTTGGCCTCTGGTGAAAAAATGGAGAAATAGGTCAGGTAGAGACAGCTGGGATCTAATGAATTCCTAGAGGAGTATAAGGACAGTAGGAGTATACTTAGAAGGGAAATCAGGAAGGCAAAAAAGGGCACATAGTTTAGCTTTGGCAAATAGAGTTAAGGAGAGTCCAAATATATTCTGTAAGTACATTAAGGGCAAAAGAGTAACCAGGAAGTGAATTGGGCCCTTAAAGATCAGCATGGCCATCCATGTACAGAGCTACAGGAGATGGGTGAAATACTAAAGGAATATTTAGCATCAGTATGTGCAGTGGAGAAGGACATGCAAGCTAGGGAATTTGGGGAAATAAATAGTGATGTTTTGAAAAGATTTCATACTATAGAGGAGGAGGTGCTGGAGCTGATAAAATGCATAACGGTAGATAAATCTCTCGGAGTTGATCAGGTGTTTCCCAGAACTTGGTGGGAAGCTGGGGAAGTGATTGCTGGGCTCCTTGCTGAGATATTTGTATCATTGACAGCCACAGGTGAGGTGCCGGAAGACTGGAGGATGGTTAATGTGATGCTGCTGTTTCAGAAAGGCAGCTGGAAAAAGTCAGGGAATTATATAAGGGTGAGCCTTAATTTGTGGTGGGTAAGTTGTTGGAGGGGATTCTGAGGGACAAGATTTACATACATTTGGAAGGGCAAAGATCGATGATGAATGGTCAACATGACCTTTATAATTTATGTAAATGATTTGGATGTGACCATAGAAAGCATGGTTAGTAAGTTTGCAGATGACACCAGACTAGGTGATGTGGTGGACAGCGAAGAGAATTATCACAGGGTACAATATGCCAACTCTTGGATAATGTACCTGCTTATATACGATTGGATAAAAGATTTGTTCATCAGCTTAAAGAGCGCACTGTCATATTATTAGTTATGATAAGCATTTTCTCTCATGAATGGGATTTTGTCTAACATCGAGGGTGGTGTTTTCCTCAAATTCTTCATCTCAGATGCAATTAGTTTGCAAATAGTTAGTACATTTGCAATGACATCAAAATAGGTGGAATAAGCATTGTCTTAGGTTACAATGGGACTGCAATCAGATGGGTCAATCACTGATGAGTGGTGGATGGAATTTAATTTAGATAAATGTGAGGTGTTGCATTTTGGTAAGGCAATCCAGGGCAGGACTTATACAGTTAACAGCAGGGCCCTGGGGAGTGTTGCTGAACAGAAGAGACCTAGCGGTGGAAGTGCATAGTTCCTTGAAAGTGGGGTCGCAGGTAGGCAGGGCAGTGAAGGAGGCATTTGGCACACTTGCCTTCATTGGTTGGAACACTGACTATAGGAGTTAGACGTAACGTTATGTCTACACAGGACATTGGTGAGGTCACTGTTAGAACACTGTCGACAATTCTTTCATCATGATGCGAAGGTGCTGGTGTTGGACTTGGGTGGATAAGGTCAGAAATCACACTACACCTGGTTATATGTACAATCCATCCTATTAGGAAGGATGTTGTTAAACTTGCGAGGGTGCAGGAAATATTTACAAGGATGTTGCTGGAACTTGAGGGTTTGACCTGCAGGGAGAGGCTGAACAGTCTGGGACTTTTATTCCTTGGGAGTGGAAGAGGCTGAGGGGTGTTCTTACAGAGGTTTATAATGTCATGAGGGGCATGGATAGGGTGAATAGCCAAGGTTCATTTTCCTAGGGTGAGGGAGTCCAAAACTTGAGGGAGTAAGTTTAAGGTGAGAGGGGAAAGATTTAAAAGGGACCTGAGGGGTAACGTTTTCATACAGAGGGCGGTGCATGTATGGAATGAGCTGCCAGAGGAAGTGGTGGAGGCTGGTACAATGACAACATTTAAAAGGCATCTGGGATGGATATATGAATAGGAAGGGTTTAAAGGGAAATGGGCCAAGGTCAGATTGGGATGTCTGGTTGGGCGGACAAGTGGGACTAAAGTGCCTGTTTCTGTGCTGTATAACTGTACGATTGTAATCGGGCTCGGTATTTCACATACACTGGCAGTATTTTATCCTCCTTGGCTTTAAGGTGTTTGGGGCATCTCTAGCGAGTGGACACTCTATCGCACCTCCACAAATCTAACCAATAAATGCCAGTGAATTTGATATTTCATTTGTCCAATTAATTCCAAGTATTGTTAAAACTAGTTGGTGCGGAAACCATAGCAATAAACAGCATTTCTGGCGCATCCGGTGGGTCTCTGCCTCAAACAGCATTCCTTTCTGTCCGTCTTCCCTGGACTGACCTATCCCCTCCCTATTTCCCCACCTATACTCTCCTCTCCACCTATCTTCTTTTCTCTCCATCTTCGGCCCGCCTCCCCCTCTCTCCCTATTTATTCTAGTTCCCTCCCCCCATCCCCCTCTCTGATGAAGGGTCCAGGCCCGAAACGTCAGCTTTTGTGCTCCTGAGATGCTGCTTGGCCTGCTGTGTTCATCCAGCTTCACACTTTATTATCTTGGAATCTCCAGCATCTGCAGTTCCCATTATCACAGCATTCCTTTCTTTTTTGGTTTGGTTTGATTGGCCACAGCTTTGTGTCAGTGCAGAAATGTGGGTGCTGGGCTGAGCCAGGGATGGGTGAACGTGGGGCGGTGTGAAAGCTCAGGGTGGGCGGGGGGGAGGCGGTGGGTGCTGGAACTGCCGATGGATCGGTATTGAGTGGCTTCGGAATGAGCAATGCAAGCGGCCAGCGACAGAAAGAGAGAGAGAGACAGAAAGGCAGTCTCTGTTCTTATCAGCTTCACTATCTGAATAGCAGCCCGGCTTGACCATTCGCTCTGTGTGTGTGTTTGTACCCCAGGCGATTCACCCATTTCTTAAAAAAAATCAAAAACATATTTTATTACTTTAAAAAAATGTATGCATACATAGTCACAGAAGGCGTTCTGTACAGTTGCATTTGAAGGAAAAAACAAAACATTGGAGTTTGACTCTAAAATACAATCCCATATTTACATACATTTGAGGCACTAGGAGGTCCCAGGCTTGAACGTGTAGCTAACGGCGGCGAAACGGAAATCCTTCCACCCAGAGTCCTAAAGAGATTCACACCCACCCCCAACCCCCCTGAAATGTGAGACCAGGCACAGAATGACCCAATAACCCAGGAGTAGGGAGAGGGGATGGGTCAGCCCCAGTAGATACGGTAGGGGTTAGAGAAATGCCCCTCAGTACCCCTTCCTAGGGGGCAGGGCTGCGGTATGCAGATGGCCAGCGAGGGGCTGAGAGAGAGTTACCACAAATGTAGAGAGTCATTGATAAATTGTCCTGTGCTGCAGCCACTCTGTGACTGGTTCAGTCCTAGCTCTGTTGTTAAAAAAAAGCGAAGGCGTGTTTCGGCGGGGGGGTGGGTAGGAAGAGATTCATTATCTAGTGCACTGGCCAAGTTTTTTTTGCCTTCTCCTTTCTGGTGGCTACTGCGGATGGATCGAGGCTGATGCAGTCCCTGCGACCATTACACACAGAAAAGGGGGGAGGAGAAAGTTGAGTTGTAAAATCTCCTGACATCCCACACTTTTATTTGGCTGTTGTTGGAGGGAGAGTGGAGTTCGAGCGAGAGGTCGGGACTTCTGCCATCGCCTACATCCCCCCCCCGCCCCCGTCGAATTTAGAGCCCGATCGATCGGAATCACTTTCTCTCCGGGGATTTTTTTAAAAAAAGGCAGCAATGACCCAGGCTCCGAGTGGGACTGTGTGAAGACTCCTGTAGCCGACCGGCCATGGAAAACCAGCAGCACGCTTCCAGCCCACCTCAGTGTAAGTCTCTGATCAGATCCGGAAAACGAAACAAAAGCCCCGAGCCTTTTGCAATCGTCCCCTATCAATGTTGTGGGGTCGAACAAACAAGTACAGTCTATCTGAATTGCCAGCGGATCCGGTTCTCCCGGGGCGGAAACATTTCCTTTGACATTATCCATGGACAGAGAGAGAGAGACAGAAAGCTGGGTTAGACTCAGGCCGTCTCTCTCTCTCTCTCTGGGAGGTGGCCGTGCACATTTGCAGTTGCGGTGTATTGTGATGGAGATGAGAGTGCAGTGATTGTGTGTGTGAGAGCTCTCTCACTCTCACTGACTGGTCTGTCATTCCCGTTGCTCTCTCTGTGTCTGTCTGGCTCCCTGAGCCGCCCCACCCTCCCCGTCTGCTCCCACTTCACAGATCACCGCATCGGAATCCGCCCCGGGGCCTGTTGGGGGTAGGGGGTGGGCTTTCTAAAGGACAACCCCCGCCCCTCCACTGTCTGTGCGGGGGAGGAGGACAGTGGGGCTTAATCCTCTGCTGTGCTGCAGAGCTCTCAGAGTGTCTGTCTTCCTGTCTGTGTCTGTATCTCTGCCTCTGCGTGAACATGTATCTCTCTGTATCTGTGTGTGTGTGTGTCTGTCTGTCTGTGTGTGTCTCTGCCTCTGTGTGAACATGTATCTGTGTGTGTGTGTCTGTCTGTCTGTGTCTCTGCCTCTGCGTGGCCACGTATCTGGGTGACCATGTATGTGTGTATGTGTCCGTCCGTCTGTCTGTCTCTGTCTCTGCCTCTGCATGACTGTTTCTGTGTCTGTCTGTCTGTGTGTGTGTGTGTGTGTCCATCTGTCTGTCTCTGCCTCTGTATGACTCTGTGTGCGTCTGTCTCTCTGTGTGTGTCTTTGTCTCTGCCTCTGCGTGGCCGTATCTGAGAATCTATCTCTGTATGTGTGAGTGTGTCTGTGCCTCTATCCCTATGTCTGTGTGTTTGGTAAGGTAGGGTCTCAGAGCAGTCCTGTACGGTGAGGCCCCAAGCTGAGCTGTTCCCAGTCGACGCCCCCATCTGTCCCAGGGAGAATGGGAGATGCAGTGGGTCTCATTATTATCTTGCCCAGTTGCATACTTCACACCATTCATGTTTTCTCTCTCTGTATCTTGGACCCAAAACGGAGCGGTTCTCATTGAATGCCCAACCTCTTCATTGTCAGAAGTTCTGGGTGATTTAATCTCTCAGACAGTCACCAGTGTAGAGAAGCCAGCAAAGGTTGACTTTTTCTCCTCCCCCTCTCCCCTGTCCTCCTCTCCTCTTCCCCCCATTTGCCCTCTCTTCCCCCTGTCTGTCTTCTGGTTTCTGTGACAGATCCTTCCCCTGTGACAGACCCCTTGCTCCACACTAGGAGTCTGTATGATAGTGATTGTGGGATCATTGCTTTCAAGAGGAGGTGAAATTTTTCCCAAAGTAAACCCAGCACTCACTGCTGTGGGACATCTTTTGTGTGTGACATGGGATTATCACATGTCCATTTTTATTTGGGTTGTATGTGATCTCCAGGTCAGCAGTAATCCTGGGCCATTACAACTGGCCTGCATCGACCATCAGGAACCTACATCACTAACTGATGCTGTAGCATAGTGATGTGGATTGGGTATTAATAAGGACCAAAGTTTGCACTAGAATAACAGGGACAAAAGATATTAGAAAGTTACCAGATATTGTTGAGTCTTTCCAGGACTTTCTGGTTTTATTCCATGTTCCCAGCATCTGTAGTTCCTTACTTTCAATTTTGGGATCAGTTCTGGTTGTTTGGTTCTCACTCAGGGTCCTTTGAAAGACTTTATAGCACCCTCCATGATCATGGGACATCCTAAAGTGTATCAGTGCTGGCCCTTTGGAAGGGAGCTAGTATTTATTCGTTCCAGAGCCTGCCCACGGTGTTTCACCATGTGTGTGGATGTTGTTACACTGCACTGTATGGTTCTGACTGACCTAACTCCCCCACTCCTCTTGTCTGCCTATTTACAAACTGATAGTACTCTGGTTTTGTCATGTATGGACATCAAGGTCTGAGCTGAGACCTGAACCTGCAACCCCTGGCCCAGAGGAGAGGACGATACCCACTGCTCTGCAGCACGTCCTGCCGGAAAGCATTTTCCACCAGTGAAATCTTTTCAAAGTGCAGTCATTGTTGTAGGAAGCATGGCAGAGATTTGTGCATAGCAAACTCCCATGGGTAGCAGTGCAAAAATGGCTGGAAAGTCGAATTTTGAGCTGTTGATTGAGAGAGCCATTTTATCTTGCATGCTTGGGCAGAACTCCCTTGCTCTTCTTTGTGCAATAGAATTGTTTATGTTCAGCTGAGGGAGCGAACCTCAGATGAATGTCTCGTCTGAAAGATAGAACCTTGAGCAGTGCAGCACTCTCCAAGTCTCACCTCTGACACAGAGTCAAGGACAGTACCACTGAGCCAGCATTTGAGTCACTGTAAATAATGTTTCCTGTGTGACTTTTCAGCACTGATTCCTACATTTCATTCAACCCTATCCTCCATCTAAATCTTTGGCATTTTAATTAAACAGAACTACTGAGAATTTTCACGAGACCATGCAGCCTCTGTGGAGAGAGAGAAAGAGAGATTGATGTTTCAGGTCTGTGACCTTACATCAGACCTGAAAAATGTTAGAAATGTAAGTCACAGATTTTGTAAAATGACAGGAGGAGGAGCGATTAAAATCACACAAGATTTCATGGTGCAGGAGTTAATGAAGACAGTAATAAGTCTGTAAGAGGCAAATGAAGGAGACCTGGATGGCAAGATAGCCCTATCCAAATACAGTCAGAATAAGTTAATAAAGAAACAAGGAGTTTTAAAAACTGCTTTTAAAAAGGGGCAGATATAAATTGTTGAATTTATTGTTGAGATAAAAGGGCTATAAAGTGTCCAGTGAAGAGATGTGTCTGTGTTCCTCAAGCTTATATTGACCTTCATTTTCCCCAGACCTGAAATGTCTTGGAGGCTTGTATTTAAGGTGAGAGGTGGAAAGTTTACAGGAGATATGAGGGGTAGGGTTTTTTACACAGAGAATGGTAGGAACCTAGAACATACTGCCAGGAGCAGAGGTGGAGGCAGATGCAGCAGGAGTGTTTAAGGGGCTCTTAGATATGCACATGAATATGCAAAGGAAAAGGACCAAGGGTAAGCAGAAGGGATTGGTTTAATTTAACATCATGTTTGGCCATGGGCCGAAGCGCCCATTCCTGTGCTGTACATTTCGATGTTCCATGTTTATTGGAACAGTACAGCAGAACGAGGGCGGGGAGGGCAGGGCGAGAGCGAGGGCATGGAGGCCAGGGCGGTCAGGGCGAGAGTGAGGGGCAGGGACGTCAGGGCCACAGAGACGCCAGGGCAAGAGCAAGGGCAGAGCCGAGAGTGCTAGAGCAAGGGCAGGGCGGCAGAGAGGATAGGGCGGTCAGGGCGAGAGAGAGGGCAGGGAGGACGAGAGGCAGAGCAGGGAGGGCTAGAGGGACGGCAGTGGAGGCGAGAGCGACAGCACGGAGGGCGAGGCCGAGAGCAAGGGCGAGGCTGAGAGGGAGAGCGAGGGCACGGAGGGCTGCGGGAGAACGAGGGCAGGGCGAGAGCGAGGTGGAGGATTGAGATGACTGGTAGCAGGGAGCTTGGTGTCAGTGCTGCAGGCTGAAGTTGTGTTCCATAAAGTGATGAGCTAGTCTATGTTTGATGTCCCTAATGTCTAGGAGGCTGCACTATGATTTCTGAAGAAGGGTCTAGGCCCAAAACGTCAGCCTTCCTTCTCCTCTGATGCTGCTTGGCCTGCTCTGTTCCTCCAGCTCTACACCTTGTTATTTCAGATTCTCCAGCATCGGCAGTTCCCACTATCGCTGGGTTTTGTTAAATGTGCTTTGCAGAGCCAGTTAGACAATGATAGCGGCTGTTGACTCAGAGACAAGTCGATGGGGTGCCAGCTGGCCTCCTGTATCCCACTGAGGTCCCCTATCAGCATCAAGCAGTGTGGAGGGCTCCAATTTAGGGGGAAAATGTGATTTGGGTTGATAAGGTCACTGACACACGGGTTCGAATCCCAGCATGACAGGTAGTGAATTCAACTTTTAAAAAAAGTCTAGCTTGGCACAACTAACATAATGGTGACCACACAAGCGCTGTCGATGGTCACAAAATCCTATCAGGTTGTCCAATGTCCTTTGTAGAAGGAAGTTTGCCACCTTACCTACATGTAACTCCAGACTTGCAGCAATGTAGTTGACTCTGAATTGCCATCCAAAATGGCCTCACACATCACTCAGTTGAAACATCTCTCTACAAAGTCCAAAAAAAGGAGTGAAACTGGATAAACCATCTGACATTGATGTAGCCTCACAGCATAGTGAGTATCCCTACTCCCCAAAGACAGCAACAGCTCAAGGAGCCGTCACCACCCAGAGAACAATTAGGGATGGGCAGTCATCTCATTCATAATCTATCCGTGATCAATCCTGGAACAAAAGTGAAAAATGTCAGTTTAACAATCTTCAGAATTACTGATGAAATTTTGCCATCATATGTCCCTGTGCAAGCTATGCCCGAACTCGCTTCAAGACCCTGCCCCTTGTCCACATTCTCACATTGACTTGCGACCTTGATCCTGAAATTATTAGCCTTCTGTTCAAATCTTTCCGCAGCCTCCCCACCCCCTGTCAGTGTAATCTCCTCCAGTCCAAAACCATCTCAGAACTCTGCCAATTTGCACCACGCCTTCAGCTGTCTAGGCCCGAAACTCTGGAATTCTCTCCCTTAACCTTTTTCTCCCTCCCGTCCTTTAAGCTAGTCCTTAAAATCTACCTTTCTATATTGACATGTGGATTAGGAGCAGGAGTAAGCTAATCATCCCCTCGAGTTTCCCCTATCCTTTGGTAATGTCATTGCTGGATCTTTGATGAAGCTCTGAGTCACCTCTCCTAATTGTCAGGAACAAAAACAAAGTTGCTGGAAAAGCTCAGCAGGTCGGGCAGCATCTGTGGAGGAAAAAACGGTGTTAACGTTTTGGGTCTGGTGACCCTTCCTCAGAACTGTTCTCTGCTTTCTCCTCCACAGATGCTGCCCAACCTGCTGAGCTTTTCCAGCAACTTTGTTTTTGTTGCTGTAATTTACAGCATCCGCAGTTCTTTTGGTTCTCCTAATTGTCACCGTTTTTGGTGCTCAAATTTTGTCTGATTAAGCCTGCATGAAGGTGCTACATCAATTCATGCTGTTGTTAGGAATTTTAATAACAGAGCTGGAGATGGGTGATTTATATTTACAATATCCGAACCACAGCATTTTCAGAGGATGCAAAATAGGAGCAGATTATTTAAGTGTATAATGTAAACTCTGGAGATATCAGTAGAGTTACGGGGGTTAGTATTTGGTTGTTGGCATCAGTTTGAGTGAGGTAGAAGCCATTCTTGCTGCAGTGTTGCCGATTTGACCTTTTTCTTTGTGGATGGGCAGTGAGCAAGGGAGTTCAACACCATCCCCACACCCAAAGACTGACTATTCCCTCAAATTACCTGACTGGTAGCAGTCAGAGAGCCAGCAGAGTCTCTCAGTATGACCTTAAATTATCCCCCTAACATTGGCAAGGGAATTAATGGGACACAATCTTCTTCTGACGTCAACTTGTAGCAACTGTGCCGAAGATGTGTTTGACGTTTGACCCGTGACATCCCAAATGGAGCAGTGAATTGAAGATGTGTTGAGAGGCCATGCTCAGAAGGTTTGGAGTTAATACTGCCAATGACTTCTTTGTTAAAGCCTATGCATATGGGATCCATTACCATGCAATTTCACCTCCTCCTCCCACCTCCCCCTTTCCTTCCTGCTCTCCATTCCCCCTTCTCCTGTTTTTCTCTCCTGCTGCTGTTTTTTTCTCCCCTCTTCTGTCCCGTTCCCTCCCCACGTCCCCATCCTTTTCTTCCCAATTACAAGTGCAGTTGACCACAGCTGAGCTGTAAGTGGCCCAGTGAAATCACTGGGTTTATGATCTCTGATGACTGCAGGGTACGACCCTGTGGCCAGTGCGTTTGTGTCCTGATGATTGAGGGGTTCACATCCTACTGGCCTCTGGGATACTGTTAACCCTTTCAGGAACTCGGTCTTTACTGATCGATGAAACAAAATGGCGGCTGAGAGAGAGAGAGAGATCTCAGTTCACACCCAGCACCACCCACAGGATTTGTGTGAGTGTGGGAGGATGTGAAAACTCTTTACTAGGTTTGGTGCATTGCTTATGCTGTGCAAGATGCATTGCACCAATTTTTTCCCCTCTAGGTCATTCCTAACATGAGGTTTAAGTTAATGATCGCCTCACATATTCAATAGAGGCTATTTGCTGGAGGCCTAACAACTTGTTTACCCAGAACAGGATCCTGAAAGGGTGAGATTTTATGCAACGTGCATCTCTCCTTCCCATAGCTTCTGGAATTTTCCCTCAGCGCATGTCAGTGGTAACCTAGTTTCTGCGTGATGCAGAGCAGTGCTGCAAAATAAATTGCCATTACCTGCCCCTGTCACTTTTAATCCTTCTTAAAGGTACCAACACTGTATAAACATTCAGCGCAGAAAGAGGCCATTTGGCCCCTGCTGCCGATCTAGCTCTCTGAAAAGGCCTGTAAAGCTAGTTTGTCTCTTTTTCTCGCCCCCCCCCCCACTGACTCCCCCACCAACATTTCTGTGTATAAATCCACTTCTTTGTTGAGAGTTCCTGTTAAAAGTGCCTCCCCAGCTTATGGGGCAAGTGTGTTCCAAATCACAACAACTTGTCACAGAATAACAGATTTCTCCTCATCTGCACCCACTGCACCTCCAGGCCTTTTACCAAGGACTGCTTGAAAAGGAAGAAAGGCATGCATTAAAATAGATTCTTACTTGACATCAGGCAATGTTTTGTGGACATTGAAGCGCAGTCACCATAGTAACGTAACGGACCATTTATATGCAGCAAGTTCCCACTAACAGCAACGAGATGGCGATAATCTGTTTTAGTGACACTACCTGAGGGATGGCTATTGACATAGACGCTAGGGAGAATGCTTGAAGTAGTACTGAAGGACCGTTTACATCTGTCATGGGATTTCATGCCTTCTCTGAAAGACAGTGCCTCTGACAGTGCAGCACTCCCTTCGTACTGCACTTGGTCTATACTTTGTGCTTAAGTGTTCAGATTAGGGCTTATATCCAGAACCTTCTGGCTTGGAGACCAGAAGGGACCCAATGAGTCATAGTCCCCCACCTCAATGAGAATGGAGATAGTTTCTAGTTATACATAGAACATGTCAACATTGTGCAGTGAGGACTTATACTCACTTATTGATCGTTCTTTAATTTTAACACCTTTGGTTTCCTCTGGAGTGTGGCGGTGGGCAGGCTGTGTATTGCCAAGAGCTGTGTTGTTCCCTGGCAGTTCACCCAAGAATCTGTGATTCATTGCTCACCCTGATGGTTTTATGGGCTGTTTAACTAAGGGGGGGGGGGGCATCACGCCATGCCCACAAAGACTCATTTCACCAGGTCCATAAGCCCGTAGATGTCAATTATTTGGCATCGAATTTGATGGCCGAAGCCCCTGTGAAATGTTTTGACACAGCTTCTTGCATGGTGTATAGATGTAAGTTGGATTGTGGTAGACGTAACCAGAAAGCGAGGGAAGAGATTGCTGCCCGTTTGGTGATGACCTCTGCATCCTCACTGTCTGCTGGAGTAGTACCAAATGACTGGAGGGTGGCAAATGTCAGGGATAACCCTGGGAATTACAGACCTGTCAGCCTTATTTCTGTGGTGGGCAAATTATTGGACAGGACTCTGAGAGACAGTATTTATGATTACTTGGAAAAGCACAGTTTGATTAGAAATAGTCAGCATGGCTTTGTGAGGGGCAGGTCATGCCTCACAAGCCTTAGTGAATTATTTGAGGATGTGACAAAACACGTTGATGAAGGTAGAGCAGTGGATGTGGTGTATATGGATCTCAGCAAGGCATTTGATAAGGTTCTTCTATGGTAAGCTCATTCAGAAACTTAGGAGGCATGGGATTCAGGGAATTGGCTGTCCATTAGAACACAGAGGGTGGTAGTAGATGGAAAGTATTCAGCCTGGAGCTCAGTGACCAGCAGTGTCCTGCAGGAATGTGTTCTGGGATCTCCGCTGTTTGTGATCTTTATAAATGACTTGAATGAGGAAGTGAAAGGGTGGGTTAGTAAGTTTGTTGGTGACATGAAGATTGGTGGAGCTGTGGACAGCGTGGAGGGTTGTTGTAGGTTGCAACGGAACTCTGACAGGATGCAGAGGTGGGCAAAGGAGTGGCAGATGGAATTCAACCTGGAAAAGTGTGAAGTGATTCACTTCGGAATGTCGAATTTGAATGCACAATACAGAGTTAATGGCAGGATTCTCGATAGTGTGGAGGAACACAGGGATCTTGGGGTCCATGTCCATAGATCCCTCAAAGTTGCGACCCAAGTTGATAGAGTTGTAAAGAAGGCGTATGGTTTGTCGGCTTTTATTGACAGGGAGATTGAGTTTAAGAGCCGTGAGATTTGCTGCAGTTCTATAAAACTGTGGTTTCGACCACACTTGGAACATTGTGTTCAGTTCTGGGAGCCTCATTACAGGAAGGATGTGGAAACTTTCAAGAGGGTGCAGAGGAGATTTACCAGGATGCTGTCTGGACTGGAGGGCAGGTCTTAGGTCTGAGTCCCAGAGCAAGGGCCTGACTGTCTAATTCAGATTGACAGTCTGGCGTAAGATGGAGAGAGTGCAGGCTTGTTGGCCTTCAAATGAAGCAGAAATGGGAACTGCAGATGCTGGAGAATCCGAGTTAACAAAGTGTGGAGCTGGATGAACACAGCAGGCCAAGCAGCATCTCGGGAGCACAGAAGCTGACGTTTCGGGCTTAGACCCTTCATCAGAGAGGGGGATGGGGAGAGGGTTCTGAAATAAATAGGGAGACAGGGAGGCGGACCAAAGATGGATAGAGGAGAAGATAGGTGGAGAGGAGAGTATAGGTGAGAAGGTATGGAGAGGATAGGTCAGTCCGGGGAAGACAGACAGGTCCATGGGGCAGGATGAGGTTAGTAGATAGGAAATGGAGATGCAGCTTGAAGTGGGAGGAGGGGATAGGTGAGAGGAAGAACAGGTTAGGGAGGCGGGGACGAAACTGAAGCCTTGACTGCCCTCTCACTTGGATCATAAGAACCCAGGATGTTGTTTCTAAAAAGGCCAGGGATTTTCTGCCTCTGGGCGATATTTACCAACCAACCTCACTCAGAAAACAGAGTCGCCATCACATTGCTGTTTGCACGGTGCAAAATGGCTGCTGTGTTTCCTGATTGTCCACAACAATAGTATTTCAAAAAAGTACCTCATTGCATGAACAATCTGGGACTTCCTCAGGTTTTGAAAGGTGCTGTACAAATGCAGTTACTGTCTTTACCATACATCGTCCCAAATCTGAAAGTTTTAGTGATATGCAGACGATCTTCTGTTTTCCCTTTTACTTGGTCTTCTCTAAGCTTAATATTTCATGACAATTTGTCAGAGGGATGGTAGCAGCAGTCATTTAGGAGCAGGATATTTTTAAAAGGCTTCTCAGCCCCGAATTGCTAGTGTTGAAACTGGGAGCTCAGTAAATTATAATGGTCTGTAAGCAAACAGCGGCTGCTTCACTGGTGATAATTACTCAGCTGCACAATTATAGACTTTGCCGTTCCAAATGTGGGTGTTTGGTACTGTCTCTATAAACACGGGGTTGCGGTGCAGGGTTTTATTTTCCCTCTCTGGCGAGGCGATTAATTAAATCTATTAGGAGCAGCCTGGTGCGAGAGCTTCCACATTCACTGAATCATTGGGGCGGGGCCTGGCTTTCCAATGTTGCAAATGATTCACTCACTTGAAGTGTGTCCCTCCACTAAGGCATTGACCCTGAGCGGATGCAACATGGGACTTGCCATGGGCTGTGGGGATGGTGGTGTGTTGGTGTAAGGTGGCAGGGATGGTCTGTGGCACCGAGGAGGGATTGGCTTGGGGGTATTGTTTGTACTTGGTGTGTGTTGGAGGGTATGATTAAGAGTGGGTAGGGGTACGGATATGGGCATACAGGACAGGGTATGGATTGGGGTGTAGGGTCAAATTACAATCGTAAGAAACAAGGTCATGTGTAGGCCACTTGGCTTCTCCAGGCTGAACTGATTGGAGCCTCCAGTCCAGTTCCCATCCTATCTCCCTGTAACTCTCAATTCCCTTGTCAGTCAAAACACTGCTGTCAGTGAAAACTCAGTCAACCTCAGCAGTGAATATGTTAATGACACATCAGATTAGATTTACTACAGTGTGGAAACAGGCCCTTCGGCCCAACAAGTCCGCACTGCCCCTTGAAGCATCTCACCCAGACCCACCCCCTATAACTCACACACCCCTGAACACTACAGGCAATTTAGCATGGCCAATCCACCTAACCTGCACATCTTTGGACTGTGGGAGGAAACCGGAGCACCCGGAGGAGACCCACACAGACTCGGGGAGAATGTGCAAACTCTGCACGGACAGTCGCTCGAAGTGGGAATTGAACCCGGGTCTCTGGCACTGTGAGGCTGCAGTGCTAACCACTGAGCCACTGTGCGGCCCGAAGCTTGCCTTCTCCGAGCATCTGCCGTTGCCTCGCTGGTGTAAAGGTTGCCCAGGATAATTGATCCTCTTAGAGAAAACAAAACCTCATCCCCATCTTAAATCAAACATCCCCTTATTTGAAAACGCCTTATACCCTCCACATCTATCTTGAAATTTGGTAGGTCACGGCTTATTCATTGTAGGCTGAACCTACTCAACCTTTCCTCGTAAGACAAAATCCTTCATTCCCCAGATTTCTCCGAATGAGCCTGCTTTGACTATGTCCAATGTAATTATGACCCTTAGTAAATAAGAAGGGCAAAACTGGACACAGTATCACCAATGGCCCTGTACAGCTCATGGAATCCCTGTGGGGTGGAGCAGGCTATTCAGCCCATTTGAGCCCACACTGACCCTCTAAACAGCTGCCCACCCAGACTGAGCAGCCCCCGACCCATGCTAAGAACCCTGCATTCCCCATGGCTAACCCACTCAGCCTGCACACCCCTGGGCACTATGGGTAATTTAGCATGGCCAATCCATCCTAACCTGCACACCTTTGAACTGTGGGAGGAAGCCAGAGTACCCAGAAGAAACCCATGCAGACGGTTGCCTGAGGGTGGAATTGAACCTGGGACCCTGGTGCTGTGAGGCAGCAGTGCTCACCACTGAGCCATTGTGCTGTCCCATACCAAGAGTCCCCTAGATTTATACTCCATCTCCTTTGCAATAAAGACCAACATTCCACTTGCCTTCCTAATTACTAGCGGTACCTGCATGCTAACCTTTTGGGATTCTCATACAAGGATGGCCCAGATCTGTCTGTACTGCAGCATTCCGGAGCTTCCCTTCATTTAGTAATATTTCCCTCCTTTACATAATATTACACTTTTCTATTCTTCCTGCCAAAGTGTCCAACCTGATGTTTTCCCTCACTGTACTCCACTTGCCAAATTCTCATCCACTCACTTAACCTGTCTGTATCATGTTGGTGCGTCTGTGTTTTCTTTGATAGAGTCCAGGCTGACAAGTGGTGGAGGACACCAAAGGATCCACAGGGTGGGGGAGTGAGGGTGGGATTCACATCGAGGAGCAAGGCGACTCTGGGAAGTGAAGGTGAAAAAGCAGTGGTCAGTGTTGTAACTTGAGAGGTTGGATTAAAAACCACAGTCTGTGAAAACGTTTGCTTTGGACACCTAACTTGCTCTCTGGCACAAAGCTGAAGCAGTTTCTTTGAATCAAGAGGATGTCCTGCTGACTTATTATTTTTGGAGCTTTCTGCTGACGGATTGAGCAGAGGTGGCAGAGAGGTCTCCAAGTGGTTGGAAGACCCACTTACATAAGCTAAACAGATCCAACCTCTGTGGTGGGTTAGGGCCTTGTTGGATCAAGAGAAACTGTGGTTTGAAGTAGAATTGTCAACACTGAGTTAAAGCCAACAGACTTTGCAGCAAATCTATAAACACCAGAAATGCGGTAGAGATGGCTTGTGACCATGAAATAAATCCTTGAGCAAAGAACGTAGTATCTGCTGTGATTTCTCTTCCCAAATTACACAGAAAGTTTAGCAACCGAGATTTTGTATTAAGTGTGAGCAAGTGCAACTCGAAAGGAGAGCTACTGGCCCTAAAATCTGCGAGGACACAATGTGGGGAGAATCTTACAATCTCTGACCAGTTTAGAACAATGATTCTGATTTGAAGGTTAGTCACTGCAAGATAACTACATAAATCCTGTTTGTTTGTAGAAAACGTCAATAAGTTTAACTGAGATAACAAGGTGTAGAGCTAGATGAACACAGCAGGCCGAGCAGGAAAGCTGACATTTCGGGCCTACACCCTTCGTCAGAAAAGTTTACCTGTCCTGCTTTGATGATTACTCATATTCAGGGCATTATGATAGTTTTTGTCCTTTCCACCTTGATGATTAGTACTGTTGGTTCTGTGGTACAGTTTTAAAGGACCCAATTCGGCCTGTCAAATCTGCTCCACCATGAGGGCCAAGTAGTACTGCCTCATTGCTCTCTTTATCAGGTATTTTTTGTCAATTCATTTGGAAGGACTATTTACTCAGTGAAATTTGAGATTCAAATTGGTGAATAAGTCGTAATTAGCTGCCATTTCACCATCTTAACTGTGAATGTTATCTGTATTCAGGGGATGGTGTTTGTAAAGTGGATTTGGAAGTGGCTGTAAATCACACACTGTGACATGGCTGTGGAAGTGATTTGAATGCAGTTGT
Source organism: Stegostoma tigrinum (assembly GCF_030684315.1). Taxonomy (NCBI): domain Eukaryota; kingdom Metazoa; phylum Chordata; class Chondrichthyes; order Orectolobiformes; family Stegostomatidae; genus Stegostoma; species Stegostoma tigrinum. Next base: position 6,400,332 of record NC_081377.1, read on the forward strand.
GAGCTCAGCATTTGTCAGCAAAGTGGGAGGAAAGGAATGATTAATTTGAGCAGATATTAACCTCATCCTGCTCAATTCTCACTCTTCAAACAGCAAACTGAGAGAATTCTGGCCAAAGTAAAACACCTGATGGGTTGATAAATGATAAGAACTCAGTGCCAGAGCTTTGTAAGTGTTTTCAGAACCTTGAGGGAAGTGAACTCCGAGCTGGCCCTCCCCCATTCCCAGCACCAGTGCAGCTGCTGAGGTCTCGAGTGGTTAGCAGAACAGTTGAAGGTCAGTCATGGTAACAGCTGATAGACTTAAAAGATAGAACAGGCAATTGTAATAAAGTGAACACATGTCTTTGGAGCCAATGAAAGACTGTACTAACCCAGAGAAGCCATACCTCCCTTGTCCTCTATCATTAAAGCTGCAGGCACCTTCCCTCACTGTTGTCAGTCAAATATCACAATGTGGTGTAGGTTGGAATTGTGATTTCATGTCCTGTTGAATTGTGGAAAGCAAATGAGGATTTGTGAATTGTGTATGCAGTCAGTATTTCGAGCAGTATAACATTGAAGCACAGTACTATCAGCCCCTGATAATTTGCTGAGTAACACTGGAGCAATGTACTGGTGGACACGGGTCTGTTACTAACACTGCGGTATGTTACTGTGAGACACGGGTCTGTCACTAACACTGCGGTATGTTACTGTGAGACACGGGTCTGTCACTAACACTGCGGTATGTTACTGTGGGACACGGGTCTGTCACTAACACTGCGGTATGTTACTGTAAGACACGGGTCTGTCATTTACACTGCGGTATGTTACTGTGGGACACGGGTCTGTCACTAACACTGCGGTATGTTACTGTGGGACACATGGAAGTGTGTCTCTATATGTTACTTTGGTGCTATGCTAGAGTACACAGATCTGTGCATATAAGGGGTTTGCAGTATTGGAGATTGTATAGATTTTCCAGAGTATAGTACTTGGGTGTTGTACCAGTGTGTAGAAATCTGTTAGTGTCATGTTACTGAGTTGCAATACTGGTGTATATAGATTTGTCAGTGTATATTACTGGGATGCACTACTGCAGAATATTGATTTATCCTTGTATATTACTGTACTAGTGTGCACATATTTGCTACTGTGTATTTCTAGGTGCAATACTGGAGTATAATGATCTGTCACTATATGTAAGAGAACATAAGAACAGGAGTAGGTAATTTGGCCTGTCACGTCTGCTCCACCATTGAGTTAGATCATAGCTTCACAAAGTAGGGGCCACAACCCTTAAGAAGGTCATGAGTTGAAATGTTGGGATTCTGGGCTCTGAGGCAGCAATAGCTGACACCACCACCAACCCCGCCACCTTTACCCTCCTGTAATAGATCTCCGACCCTCCCCCATCACTCACTAAGGTGTGGTGACACTTTTCGAGTGTCAAAATGGGGTCACATTGGACAAAAGTTCAGGAAGAATCGAGTTAGACTGGCCAATCACCTTCATCATTTTCACTTTCCTGTAATATCTCCTTATTTCTTGATGCCTGTGGTCCCAAGAAAATGATCAGTCTTTGAGTTGAACCTGCTCAATGACTGGTCTCACAGTTCCTGTGGAGAGAGAAACAGTGTTCATGTTTTGAGTCTAGTGTAACTCTTCTTCAGAACTGACATGGAGCTGATGCTTTTATGCTGTTGACAAAAATAGAGAAGGAGTGAGTGGAATCAATGCTAACATATCTGCTTTATCTGCCATGAACTTAAACTTTGTTTACTGATCTGTGTGGGACTTTATCAAAGGCCTGTTGGAAATCCAAATACACCTCATCCACTGGTTTCCCTTTATCACTGCTATAAGTGATATCTTCAAAAACTCCAATAGGTTTGTCAAACATGATTTTCTTTTCATGAATCCATGTTGACTGCCCAATTTTGCCACTGTTTCCACATGTTCAATTTATCACATCCTTTCAAACAGATTCTAACAATTATCCACCCATTGACTCCCAACTCTGTAGCTCTCTATTCTCCCGCCTCCTCCTTTCTGAAATAGTGAGGCTATATTTTCTACTTTCCAGTCCATTGGAATCTTTCCGGAGTGTGTAGAATTTTGAAAGATAGCTACCAATGCATCCGTTATCTTTCTAGCCATGTCCTTCAACACTGAAATGACACTCTGGTCCAGGGAATTTATTAACCTTCAGTTCAGATAACTTCTCAAGTACTACCGCTTCACTAACACTAATTTCTGTTTGTTTCTCAGTTTCACTAGTCCCTTGGTCATCGAGTATTATGAGACTGTAGTGTATAGAACAGTCATTGTACATGATGAGGATACAGTACTGCAGTGTACTGAACTGTCAGCGTATATTACAGGTAGAAGCTCTTGTGATCCAGTGGTAGTGTCCTTACCACTGAGCCAAGGAGGCTGGGTTCAAGGGCCACTTTGTCCAGGGGAGTGTAATATCATCTCTGAGCAGGTTGATTCGAAAATATCTAAATTACTGGCATGCAGTATTAAAGTGCACTGATCTATCAATGTATATTAGTCTGACGCCATATTGAAGTGTCCAGATCTGCCACCGATACATGGCTGTGATGCGGTACTGCTGTGAGCAGATTTGTCACAGTATCTTACTAGGGTGCAGTTCTGGAATGTATCGTTGTCTCAGTGGACAGTATTGAATCGCAATGCAGGAATATACTAATCTGTCAGTGTATATTACAGCTGTGCATTACCAGCATATACCGAACTGTCAGTGTACATTACTGCTGTGTGGTACTGGTATATACCGATCTGTCAGTGTACGTTACTGCTGTGTGGTACTGGTATATACCGATCTGTCAGTGTACGTTACTGCTGTGTGGTACTGCCATATACCGTTCTGTCAGTGTACATTACTGCTGTGTGGTACTGGCATATACCGATCTGTCAGTGTACGTTACTGCTGTGTGGTACTGCCATATACCGTTCTGTCAGTGTACATTACTGCTGTGTGGTACTGCCATATATCGTTCTGTCAGTGTACATTACTGCTGTGTGGTACTGGCATATGCCGATCTGTCAGTGTACATTACTGCTGTGTGGTACTGGCATATACCGATCTGTCAGTGTACGTTATTGCTGTGTGGTACTGGTATATACCGATCTGTCAGTGTACGTTATTGCTGTGTGGTACTGCCATATATCGTTCTGTCAGTGTACATTACTGCTGTGTGGTACTGGCATATACCGATCTGTCAGTGTACGTTACTGCTGTGTGGTACTGCCATATACCGTTCTGTCAGTGTACATTACTGCTGTGTGGTACTGCCATATATCGTTCTGTCAGTGTACATTACTGCTGTGTGGTACTGGCATATACCGATCTGTCAGTGTACATTACTGCTGTGTGGTACTGGCATATACCGATCTGTCAGTGTACGTTATTGCTGTGTGGTACTGGTATATACCGATCTGTCAGTGTACGTTATTGCTGTGTGGTACTGCCATATATCGTTCTGTCAGTGTACATTACTGCTGTGTGGTACTGGCATATACCGATCTGTCAGTGTACATTACTGCTGTGTGGTACTGGCATATACCGATTTATCAGTGTACGTTACTGCTGTGTGGTACTGGCATATACCATTCTGTCAGTGTACATTACTGCTGTGTGGTACTGGCATATACTGTTCTGTCAGTGTACATTACTGCTGTATGATACTGGCATATACCGTTCTGTCAGCGTACATTACTGCTGTATGATACTGGCATATACCGTTCTGTCAGTGTACATTACTGCTGTATGATACTGGCATATACCGTTCTGTCAGCGTACATTACTGCTGTATGATACTGGCATATACCGTTCTGTCAGCGTACGTTACTGTTGTGCGGTACTGGCATATACCGATCTGTCAGTGTTTGCTGCTGGGGTGCAGTACTGCAGCATATCGATCTACTATCATGGATAAGCGGTTGCTGTCGTGGAGTTTATATTTTGTATATTGGTGGAGGGAGGTATTAAGTAAACAAATCTGCCAGTGTATGTTACTGGGGCTGTTAGTGTTCACTGTACAGAAGTGTACTGTTGTGTTTGTGCCATTGGCTAGAGTTTGAGGTATCCTTGCCTTCGCGCTGATGCTGTTGTGAGGTTGAAAGTGGTTTGTTCAGTGCGTGGGTTCATGATTTCAGTTCAGTCCTATTTTGCTGAATGAGCTTTTTAATCAAACTTGCTTATTCTTGCTTCCTGTGAGTCATGAGCCGTGACATCCTAGCAATCTCTGTGTTTCACTGTCCTCCCTGTTCTGGTTTCAAAATTATATTATGAGAAAGGAAAACTGTAGCTGCTGCCGAGAGAGACTGTGTGTGTGTTTGTGTGTTTGTTTGTGTGTGTGTGTGTGTGTGTTTGTGTTTGTGTGTGTGTGTGTGTGTGTGTGTGTGTGTGTGTGTGTGTGTGTGTGTGTGTGGGGAACTGTGTGCGTGTGTGGGGGGAGGTGTGTTATGTGTATTGAAGTTTAGTTTGTCTCCTGATTTGAAATGTCAGCAAACCCCAGCCCCCGCCATCAAACAGCTGGAATAAAATATACCCTTCATATTCATCACCATCTGTAATTCCGTGTTTAAATATATATTAAACAATGCCAGGGAGAGAGATTTTGAAATCCAATTAGTAACTGGGATCTGTAAGGCACCGAGCAGGGGCTGTGGATTGTCAGTGAGTTGTCTGGATGAGAAAGAGCTTGTTGTCCAATGGAGTGGAGTGTCTATTCTGTTGCTGAGACGATTTAGCCAGTTAGAATTTGTTTCTTGCCATTGGAAGCGTGTTCTGTTGTGGGCACGAGAAAAGCCTCCATTTTGCTTTGATTGTTGAGCCTCTCTTTTACGCTGCTAGAAAGCCCAAAGCCAACAGAATGAAGGCATTCCACTTGTGGATATAAATGATCGTTCTGATGGAGCTGAGGGGCTGGTCCTGATTGGCTGGACTGTGCTATCCCTCTGCATGTAGGATTTAGTAATGAGCCAGACAAATTTTCCAACCAGCTCAGTGACTGAAGGAAAGCTTTCATGCCCATTTTTACCTCGTCAAACTATTCTTTGAACTGCAGAATCTGGAGATAACGAGGTGTGGAGCTGGATGAACACAGCAGGCCAAGCAGCATCAGAGGAGCAGGAAAGCTGACATTTTGGGGCTGGACCCTTCTTCAGAAATCATGGACTGACCTATCTCCTCCCTACCTCCCCACCTACACTCACCTTTACTGGCTCCAACCCTGCCTCTTTGACCTGTCTGTCTCCTCTCCACCTATCTTCTCCTCTATCCATCTTCTAGCCCCCTCCCCCTCTCTGCCTATTTATTTCAGAACCCCCCTTCTCTCTCCCCCCCCCCCCCCATTTCTGAAGAAGGGTCTAGCCCTGAAACATCAGCCTTCCTGCTCCTCTGATGCTGCTTGGCCTGCTGTGTTCATCCAGTTCTACACCTTGTTATCTCAGATTCTCCAGCATCTGCAATTCCTACTACCTCCGAACCTATTCTTTGACATTGCTTCTGTGTTGCACTGAGCGATAAATGTTTTAATTTGCTGTGCTCAGTGCCTGACACGCAGTCAGTCTCCTCCAGTTGGTAACTAGTAAAACATGTCATCAGCTTTTAATGATCTCCTTTTAATGTGAGCTTTGTCTCTCAAGAGGTCTGTGGTCCTAACTTCCTGACCAAAGTGACCAGGCTACAGAGAATCAACCAGATGTAAAATTGCACTCAAGTGGCTCAGCAAGTAGAGTCATAGCGTCGTCGAGATTTCCAGCATGGAAACAGACCCTATGACCCAACTTGCCCATACCGCACAGTTACATTTGCTTTGAAATAAAGGCCAATATTCCAATTACTTTCTCCATTACCCATTAGCTTTTTGAGACTTATGCATGAGGACTGCTAAATTTTCTGTTTGCTGCAGCCATCTGCAATCTTACTTCAGCTGTGCTCCCCACCCCCCCACCCTCCCCAGCAGTGACCCTTCACTCCATGACGGACAAGGGCAGCTATGTTCTGAGAACGCCTCTGAGTCACATACACTCCATCTTGGACCCTTCACTGGCATTTCCTTCATGCTTCCATTACTTCTGTTTCTGAGCTGTGTTAATGAATAACTAATGGGCTCATTAAATAAAGAAGGCTACACAGTTGTGACAGCGATGGACCGCAGCATATGGGAATCTGTAGAATGTATTGCAAAGACATGGAAGAGTGTTGTATTTTACATTTGCTGATGGTACAAAGGTAAATGGGAATGAGAGAAGCAGCAGAGAAATAGACAGGTTAAGTGAGTGTACAATGTGACGCCAGATGGAGTGAAATGTGGAGAAGTGAGAGGTTATTCACTTGGTAAGAACAGAAAATGGAATTTTGTTTTTTATGTTGTGAAATGTGTAAACATACAATTGTATAATTTGATAACTTTAATAAATAGTTTTTGATAATGTCAATGATTTCAACTTGCTATCTGCATTGGTGCTGGATACTGTCTGCTGTCTCACCCTGCTGAGGTGTATCTGTATCTAAGTGATGAAGAGCAGTAACTCCGGGATTGAATATCCTGTCCTTTAGCCACTCCTTTCCCAAACCAGTTGCCAGTCAGGTTCCGTGCAAGTTGTGTGGCCATTCGAAGTGAAATTTCTCCCATGCATTGTGTTTTTTTTGTTAGACCATACTATTTTATAATTATGTAGAGAATTATTAGCCCACCAGCAAATCGCTTGAAAATTCAAGTCATTCATAGCTACCACCACCATCACCCAGGCGATGTTGAACATCTTAAACTAAAGGCTCCCATTGAGCTGCCATAGCACTGAAAACGTCATTGGGCTGCAGTAGGCTGATATTGTCACCTAGTGTGATTTTTAGCCAGGGTGACCCAGACGGGTAGTGCAATAAATGAGCCCTTACTTGAAGGTGAAGCCATTTCTGTTGTTTTATACGTCATCCTGTCTCAATTGCTGGGGTTTGTTGGAAATCTTGTGCTTCACCCAATCCCTGAATTACATCAGCCTTAAAAAATTGACAATATGGTAACAGTTTAGGTTGGTATTCCCTAAACTGTGCTCGCACCTTATTGGCCATTACTGGCAGTTTGTGGTATATGCTATCTGTGCCAGTGTGTGTGGTTCAGAATAAAGGTTGTTGAGGTCTTTTGCTGCCACTAATTCTCCTAAACCTTGCCTAAGGCCTGTCTAATGATGAGCGGGAGAGGGTACACTGCCTCACAGCCTTTACAGAAGAGGCTGTTGGTCTACAGGAAAGTTTATTACATACAACTACATCTGAGTCAGACGGAATTACAAGGAATTGTACATCTGCTCCCTACAAGGACTAGTGAGGAACTGACTGAGTCCATCCCTAGAGTGAGTGTTGAGCGTGACATTAATAGTTTCTGTGGAGGACTGAAATTTCCAATGTAACATGAATGTCAACTCCTTCAGAACCATTACTTACTTGAAGAATAGACTTTAAAGGAATGAACTGATGGAAGTGTTTAAGGTGACTAAAGGGGTTGAAAGGTGATAGAGTTGATACCTTTCCTATGGTGGCAGGGTCAAAATATGAAGGGAGAGTGAGACCATTTCCAGTTCTCATTTCTGGCTTGGAACATGCTTTGAGGCTACAGTGGGCCATTCGTGCCTCAGGGTGCAAGCTAACATCTCGGTGAACTTCAGGCAAATGATCGGAAATGACACCTGTGATTAGACAAGCAAGTGTGCAAGGGTTCTGTGGACTAATGTGGCCGTGTTAACTCCAGGCCATAGCCTGGGTCAATGTCACCCCAACACTCTGAGTTAGGAACCCCAGGAGCAATAGTGCAGTGCTGGGTACTAATTCAGACTGCGTGTGGCAAGGCCTCTATAAAGATAATTGCACAAGCACTTTTTCGTTAGAAGTGTAGCACGTTGTAAAAGATGAAGTAGTCACCACGGGCAGCAGAATATTTCTCAGTTAACACTTTGCTCTCCCTTTCCGACTTTGTGCTGCCCAAATGTTTGTTTGGGAAAGATAATGATTTGACTTTATATAATGCCTTTCTCCAAAATGAGATGTTCCCAAGCACTTTAAGACCAATGAAGTACCTTTGAACTGTAATGCCATTGTCCATTTAGAGGGAGGCTGCTCCCTTTACCTTGTCCAACTCCTCAACAAATTGCAACAAAGTTTGAATTTAAGAAGGGAGCTGATGATGCTGATTATATATTCATCAGTCAGTATATAGCTCTGTGTCACAAATAAATCAGCCCGGATCTTTAGTAAGGTTTAAAGAACTAGTTCATTTCAAACAAAAGTCGCTCATGCAACATTTATTGACAAAAGGTTTAAATTGTGCAGAGCTACCCATCTCGAAAACTAGTACTGATGCATACAGCCTCCAAGTCTGGGAACAAAAATATAAAAGCTCCACACAGTGTTTTCTTAAAAGTGCTTTGCCAAGTAACAACTAAATTAAGGAAAATAAATTATTCACGAATTTCCAGCCGTTGATCAGTAACCGAAGTCACTTTGCACCCTCGCTGTCAGCATGGGGGGCTGGGTATCTTCCTGGATACATAATAGCTGACAGGTGTCACCTCCTCTGCAGATAGTGATGTAGATTTGAAATTTTCCTTTAGGACCACTCCACTTGCAGTGATGTGGCCTTCCAGTGGGGTTTTAACTCCTACATTGTGATAAGAGAAAATTCAAAGAAAGCAAGGGAGGGCAAAGGTTATTTATTCTGAAGAAGGGTCACTGGAGCTGAGACGTTAACTCTGCTTTCTCTGATTGACTTTCTTGTGATGTGTACCAAAATGAAATGAAAAGCTTGGTTTATGAGCAGTACAGGCAGATCATAGTAGGCAAATTACAGATCAAAAAACATTTGGAGGTAGACAGGTTACATTATTTGACGCTAGAGTCCATTCAACAGTCTGATAACAGCTGGAAAGAAGCTGTTCCTGAACCTGTTTGTGCGTGTATTCAGGATTCTGTACCTTCTACCTGATGGAAGAGGTTGTAGAAGGTCATTACCAGGGTGTGATGGGTCTTTGATAATGTTGGCAGCCTTTCCATAGCAGCAAGCTGTATAAATAGAGTCCATGGATGGAAGGTTAGCTTCTGTGATGATCTGGGCTCTGCACACCATCTTCTGTAGCTTCTTACCATCCAGGGCAGAGCAGTTGCAGTACCAGGCTGTTATGTACCCGGACAGTATGCTTTCAATGTCGCACTGTAGAAGTTGGTGAGGGACTTTATGGACATGCCAAATTTCCTGAGCTATCTGAGGAAGAAGAGGCAATATTGTGGCTCCTTACGAGACCTGCTGAGAGTTTCCAGCAATTTCTGTTTTTGTTTCAGATGTCTACCATCTGCGGTTGTTTGTTTTATTTTAGGTCAACTTCTGAAACTTTTCACTGCATTTTTCATCTAAAAGTACACGTGGTAATTGATTTCTGTTCTGTTCTAGATAGGTGAAAGGTTCTATTTTCAACTGCTGCTCGACACATTCCCAGAGCGTACTTCCCACAAACTGCCCATTTACTGGTCAGTAAATAGACCCTGAATCCAAGCCAGTATTGTCATGATCTGGAATTATATTCAGTCATAATTTGGGTAAATTGGATAAAGCTTTGTAAAGGAAACTGTTTTAGGTTCAAGGGGGATGGGACATATTGGATATTTCTTCCAAATAACCCACAAGACATGCCAACTGGCCTCCTCCTGTGTTGTCAAGATTTTATCATTCTGTAATGATCCGTATGCTCTGTCTTGACTTTGAAACTCCAAAGTGCTGAAACCAATTACCTGAATGTTAGTCACTCAACTGTGATCAAGTGGAGCTCGGGATTTAGGCCATTCTCAACTCCTCAGATACTGAAGCAGTCCATGTTCGAATGCAACAAGATTTGGACAATGATCAGGCTGACAAGTGGCAAGTGATATTTGTGCCAAACAAATGCCAGGCTATGACCATCTCCAATAAGAGACAATCTAACCATCTCCCCTTGACATTCAATGGTGTTACCATTACTGAGTCCATCACTATCAATATTCTGGGGGTTATTATTGACCAGAAACTCAACTGGACTCACAACGTAAATACAGTTGTTACAAGAGCGGGCCAGAAGGTAGGAGTATTACGGCGAGTAACTCCCCTTCTGACTCCCCAAAGCCTGTCCACCATCCACAAGGCACAAGCCAGGAGTGTGATGGAATGCTCCCCACTTGCCTGGATGAGTGCAGCCCCAACAACACACAAGAAGCTAAACACCATCCAGGACAAAGCAGCCCACCTGATTAGCATTACATCCCCAAGCATCCACTCCCCTCACCACTGACGGTCAGTAGCAGCAGTGTAGATGCACTGCAGAAATTCACCAAATATCCTTAGACAGCACCCTCCAATCCCATGACCACTTCCATCCAGAAGGACAAGGGCAACAGATACACGGGAACACCACCGTCTGCAAATTCCCCTACAAGCCATTCACCATGCTGACTTGGAAATATGTCACTATTCCTTCTGTGTTGCTGGTTCAAAATCCTGGAATTTCCTCCCTAAGGCCATTGTGGGTCAACCTACAGCAGGAGGACTGCAGCAGTTCAAGAAGGCAGCTCATCACCACCTTCTCAAGGGCAACTAGAGATGGGCAATAAATGCTGGCCAGCCAGCGACGCCCACATCCCACAAATAGTTTAAAAGGAATTCCAGTTGTTAATGGCTCAGTGGGACCTGGAACCTCCCACTGACCCCATTGAACTGAAGCTGCAGGATAAATGTTGCAAGTTTCAAAAGTTGATTGGAGTGGACAGTTCACGGGTAAAGGGATGACTGACGAATGGGAGACTTTCAAAAGTGTGATTAACAAGAGTCCAGAGAGTTGTGTTCATCATCTCAGTTCTAAATGGCCTTCCACGTATCCATAAACTGTTGACCCTGGCCCTAGATTCCCCAGTCATCGGGAACATCCATTTACCTTGTATCGTCTCATTAGAATTGTATAGGCTTCTATGAGATCCCCCTTTAATTTTCTAAACCTTACTGAGTATAACCAGCCCAGCCTCTCTTCATACCTCAGTCCTGCCATCCCAGGAATCAGCCTGGTAAACCTTCGCTGCACTCCCTCGCTGGAACATCCTTCCTCAGAATAGGAGACCAAAAGTGCCCACAATGCTCCAGGTGTGGTCTCACCAAGGCCCTGTTTAGTTACAGCGAGACATTGCTGTTCCTATGCTTGAACCCTCTCGCAATGAAGGCCAACGTTCCATTTACCTTCTTCACTGCCTGCTGCACCTGCAGTGCATACTTTCAGTGACTGGTGTACAGGGACACCCAGGTCTCCTTTCCCAATCTATCACATTTGGCTGATAATCTACCTTCCAGATTTCGCTATGAAAGTGGATAACCATATATTTACACGCATTGTACTGCGTCTGCCATGCCTTTGCCCACTCACTAAGCCTGTACAAATCACACCGCAACATCTCTGCATCCTTCTCACAGCTCACACCCCCACCCAGCTTTGTGTCGCCTGCAAACTTAGCAACATTACATTTAGTTCCCAAATGTCTGTGCATTTCTTTCATTGCCAAAGTGGCTGTCCTGCGAAAGTACTTGATTGGCTGTAAAGTGTGTTTTGAGTCACCCCCAGGTTGGAAAAAGATGCTATAGAAATGTAACTTACTATGCTCCTATGCTCGTGACGAGTGGTTTGCAGCACAGCAGAAAGACACTCAAGGTCCATTGTCTGCTCGGTATCTAACATTGGAAGCATTATCAGCCCCTTTGTGGGCTGAGCCCTGACATAGTGATTGCAGAGTACAGACAGTGAGTCCAGCCAGACTCAGTGCTTTTACATAACTTCAGGGAGCACAAGGTTAGAGAGCTGATCTCATGTGCTGGCATTGTGTCCTCTGTTTGTATTTTCATTTTCTGGCTGCTCAGAGTTGAGTTGCAATTGTAAACCACCCTTTGGCTATGAAAGGTGCAATGCTTTTATGCCCATTCTTGGGATGTGGCCATCACTGGCTGGGCCAGCTCTTACATGTCCATCCCTAACTGTCCTGAAGAAGGCGGTGGTGAGCTACCTTCTAGATTGGCTGTCGTCCATGTCATGCCAGGACACCCGTGGAAAGTTCCAGGATTTTAACGCATCAACAGCAAAGGAAAGACCAGTAATTTAGTAACAGTGAGAGGATCTAAGGATAATGCATTGTACATGGACTTTTGATACAGTGCCACAGAAGAGACTTGTGAAGAATGTCACACCTCATTGAGATAATGAGATAATTGCAACATGATACAAAATTTGTTGAGGCCAAAAAGAAAGTGTAATGGGTAACAGGTATTTTTGTTTAGGCTGGAGGATGGTTTGTACTGGAATTCCCCAGGACTCAGTATTGGCACCCATGATTCTTCTGATATGTGTAAATCATGTAGAGTGTGGTATGCAGAGGGCAATTTGTAAATTTGCAGAAGATACAAGACTTGGAAGAATTGTAAAGTGTGAGGAGGACAATGTGGAACTCCAAGGCAACATTGGTCACTTGAGGAAGTGGGCAAATAAGTGGCGGATGAAGTTCAATGCAGAAAAATGTGAGGTGGTGTACTTTGGTAAAAACAATACAGAGAGACAATACAAAATAAAGAGTGTGCTGTAATGTGCGCAGGAGTGGAGAGAATTGGGTACATAGGTACAGAAGTAACTAAAGGTGGCAGGTCAGGTAGAGCGAGCAGTTAAAGATGCCTACAGTATCCAGGCTTTATTAATACAGGCATAGGATACAGGAGCCAAGGGGTTACACAAAACTTGTATAAGACATTATTTTGACCTGGGTGGAAGTATTATGTGCAGTTCTGGTCACTGCACTTTAGGAAGGATGTAAATTATTGCGGAGAGTACAAAGGAGGTTTACAAGAATGGCTTCTGAGATGCGAAATTTAAGTTGTGAAGATAGGTTGGAGAAGTTGGGACTATCCTGGAAAAGTAGGAGGCTAAGAGGATGCCTAATAGCAGTTTTTATTGGAGGGCTGGTTGGAGTTGATAGGGAGAAACTGTCCCCACTTATAACAGGAGTCAAAATGAGAGGGCTCAAATATAAGGTAATTTGCAAAAGAAACAAATGCGCCATTAGATTGTGAGATAATACAGTGTGAAGCTGGATGAACACAGCAGGCCAAGCAGCATCAGAGGAGCAGGAAAGTTTGACGTGTCGGGTCAAGACCCTACTTCAGAAATTTCAGATTCTCCAGCATCGGCAGTGCCTACTATCTCTGTGTCATTAGATTGTCCCTTGTGGGAGATGGTCACTGCCTGACCCTTGGTTGATATGACTGTTACCTGCCATTTATCAGTACATGCCTGGATAAACTCTCCAGGTCTTGTTGCGTACAGACACATATTGCTTTAGTATCTGAGGAGTCACAAATGGTGCTGAACAGTGTGCAAACACTGGCAAACATCTCCATGTCTGACCTTATGAAGGAGGGAGGCCATTGATGAAGCAGCTGAAGATGGTTGGGTCTAGGGCACTAAACCGAAGAACTCCTGCAGAGATATCCTGGAGCTGAGATGACTGCCCGCTACCAATTACCTGTATATTCCCTTACACTCAGCATGACTCGCTGAGTTGCTTTTCATGATTCCCATTGATTCCAGATTTGCTAGGACCTTTAGGATCTGTATTCAGTCTAATGCTGCCTTGATGTCAAGGACTGTTTAATTCTTTTGTCTATGTTTGAACAAAGGCTGTAATGAGGTTAGGAACAGAGTGGCCCTGGCAGAACCCAAACTGGTGTCACTGAGCAGGTTATTGCTCAGTGCCCAGGGATACTTCTATAATTTGCAAATTGCATTTATCTCTTTATTTAGCTTGAGTGACCTCTTTCCCCCACCTCAAAGATACCAGATGGGGCCAACCTTTATATCGATCCTACATCTGAATTTGAACATTGTGTTGTTCACATCCCATCTGGCAAAAGGAGTCTATTCAGTAGGTTGATGCCCCAGGAAAGGGCAAAAGGAATGTCATATTGCGATGAGATTGATGTGCTAGTTCTGGGTGTGTGGTGTATGCGTGCTGGCAGGCATGGAAACTGACCCTTCGGTCCAACTTGTCCATGCTGACCATAATCCCAAATTAAACTAGTCCCACCTGCCTGCATTTGGCCCATATTCCTCCAAACATTTCTTGTTCGTGGACTTATCCAAATGTTTTTAAACATTGTAACTGTACCCACATCTACCGCTTCCTCTAGCAATTCATTCCACACTTGAACCAACAAAAATTTGTCCCTCACGGTTTATTAAAATCTTTCTCTTGTCACCTTAAAAAAAACAATGCCGCCTAGTCTTGAAATCCCCACCCTAGGGAAGAGACCCCTCCCATTCACCTTGTCCATGTCCCTCAAGCTTCAACACTTCACTGAGAAAAACCCCAACCTGTCCAGCCTCTCCTTATAACTCACCTACTTCACCAGTTGTTCATGAGATCTTGTTTTGAGCAAACTAGCTGTTGGGTGTTTTCTGTTCTGTTTCTTTTTGTATGTGAGGCACTCGAATTTAATTCTGAGCCCTGCGCTTCTGTACGAAAGCCAAACTTTAATTACTGATTCTTCCATCCACTGTTGTCGAGGTGATAGATTGTACTCTCCATCATTAACCGGCAACCAATCTCAGGGAACTTGCTAGGGTCGGATCCTTTCTTTTAACTGAAGAACCCCTTTTTCAAAAAAAAACTGCCTAAAAATAAAAACCACTGGAAACGCAAGATGAAAACTTTTAGCCAAATACTCAAGAAATTGCCATGAGTCAGTGGGAGAATGCATCATTTCTATGTACAATAAATAAAATGCACATATTAATGATTCAAAAAAAACAGAATTAAAATAGACCTCCTTCTTAATTGTCATGGTTTGCTTTGGTATAATTTTGACAGTAACATTGTCTTTACTCATCTCAAATTGAAATTTGTTTAAAGTTGAGAGTCTGATTGGTTATGGATCTTGTGACTTACACAGAGGTTTGTAACAGCACTTTGAGGATAATTTAACAGTCTCAACTGTGCCAGAAACAGCGATGATCGTTACCATTAAGACCTGTTCCTCAAACCCAAGGCCTGACCTCTGACCCTGGTGTAGTTATACCACTCAAACAAGTCCATTTTGAACAGAAGAGTAGGTTCTTTAATGTTAACGTAATAATTTGAAACTGTAAAGTGCAGCCTAGTTTCCTAACCCCACAATAGAAAAAGGCCTTCTATTTTTCTGGCTTTTTCTGTCTTTAGATCTCTTTTCAAATTGATGCTATTCATTTGGAAAAGGTTGGAAGTCACAGATGAAATGCTAAAGGAGCTGCACATGTTTCTGGATCCACAGGTGGCAGATCCCTGATGCAGGGCACTGCAGGGTGTAAATGTTTTACCCCTTTGTAGAGTGACAGCCTGTCAGCATCAGAATCACTGCTCCTGATCAATTCCCTATTCATCTCTTGCTTTCTTTTTATATAACAGAATGGTATAACCCAGAGGGAGGCTGCTGTTCTATAATTCCTCATCTTCTCTATCTCTGATATTATCTCTTTATAAAGCTTAGATAAATTCAACTCTTGCTTTTACTTTTTGCTGGTAGCGGTGCATTTTATGTATGGAGATCAGGTTGAAGAGGTGAAATGACCTGGCATATCTGTCTCTATGTCTCTCTCTATTCGCCCGCTCCAGCTCTGATCTTTATCGACTAATGTTACTGTTAGCACAAACAGACAGAGTGAGATGATGACTGGGATCTTGATGAAAGCCAGTGAAGTCTGCAATGTTTGAAAGGTAATGAGATCGAGGACACAATCTGTACTTTGGGTTAGAAACTGTTCAGGTTTATCTCGGCTGCTGTTGATGTGCAGGCCCCTTGGAGATGGGTGCTGTTATACAATGATACAATTCAGCACAGCACAGGAACAGGCCCTTTGGCCTACCAAGCTGGCCCCAATCCTAATCCTTAGTTAGACCTGCTGCTTAATGCCCATGCATGTTTTCTATCCTTCTGTGGGCCTCCCATTCATGTGTCTATCAAGATAAGCCTTAAACCCCCCAACCCCTTCACTGGTAGTATGTTCCAGGCAGCCTCTGAAAAGCTCCGCCCCCACTACCACTTCTCCTCTAAACCGTACCGCCCTCTCATCTTGAATCTGTGCGCTCTTGTAGTTGGGGAAATTGCCTCTGAACATCCACCCTACCTTTGCTTCTCTTAGGTTTATAGACCTCCATTAGCCGTTTTCACTGGAAAGACACAATCTGAGTTTATCCAAACTCTCCTTGCAACTAAAACCCTCCCAGGCCAGGCAACATTCTGGTAAACCTTCTCTGCACCCTCTCCAAAGCATCCACGTCCTTCCGATAGCATGGTGACCAGCACGCAAGTGTTCCTAATGTGGCCCAAGTAATGTTTTGTACAGCTGTAACATGCCAACTTTTATAGTCAATGCCCTGGCCAAAGAGGGCAAGTGTGCTGTATGCCTTCTGTCGTAGGTTTGGCCACAGCTTGGTGTGTGAATGTATGTCCCTAGGAGAAGCACCACTATTCCCCCCCCACCCCATCCCCCTGGCAGGAACATCCTCTCACCCTCACCTTGTTGGCGACGGAGATGTTGAGGAGCTCTCCTACCCTTGGACAAATTGAAGCCTTTATGTGGAAAATCAAGGCCCTCTGTCCTTCTGTGGCCTAGATGTAAAGGGTGGCAGGAGAAGCTCCTGCTCAGTCAGGGGCAGGTTTGGCCCTGGCCAGTCAAAAGGGGACCGTGGCTGCTTTGTGTAGGAGACCAGTGCCGATCAGATGACCCTCACCACAGCTTTGTCCAGAAATTCCTGCCCCCTGTCCAAAATGGCCACCTCTGATCACCCCCACCCTCTTTGTTTGTGACTCAATGATTTGTGAATGATCTTCTCTTTAAAGTTAGGCAGTTAATGCCCAAGAAGCCTCTACTGTCTTTAGTCATGCAGTGGGAAAGAGTTTCACTACATGGAGATCTTGCTGTGGTTGTTTGTAGGCTCCTCAATCAAAAGCAGTCAGTTATTAATGGCAGACCCTGCAATTGGAAAGGGTTGGTTGTGGGACCCAACGAGAGAATGGAAAGGACGCATAAAAGATTTACAGGGATGTTACCGAGACTAGAGGCTTTGTGCTGTTGGGAGATACTGGATAGGCTGGGGTGTCGGAGGCTGAGGAGTGACCTTACAGAGGTTTATAAAATCACGAGGAGCAGAGGTAAGGTGATTAGCAGGGGATGGGAGTCCAAAACGAGGGGGCTTGGGCTTAAGGTGAGAGGGGAAAGATTTAAAAGAGTCCTGAAGGGGCAACTTTTTCAAGTAGAGGGTGGTGTCTGTATGGAACGAGCTACCAGAGGAAGTGGGAGAGGTGGGTACAGTTACAACATTTAAAAGGCATTTGGACAGGTACATGGACATGTTTTGAAGGATATGGGCCACATGCAGACAAATGGGACTATGTCAGACTGGGAAACATGGTGAGCATGGACGAGCTGGGCCGAGGGGCTTATTTCCCTGCTGTTTACATCTGTGACGCTGAGAGATAAACTCT
Source organism: Stegostoma tigrinum (assembly GCF_030684315.1). Taxonomy (NCBI): domain Eukaryota; kingdom Metazoa; phylum Chordata; class Chondrichthyes; order Orectolobiformes; family Stegostomatidae; genus Stegostoma; species Stegostoma tigrinum. The sequence goes on from NC_081377.1 coordinate 6,417,913, forward strand.
TGCTCTTACTGCTGGAACATCCTCCCACCATCACCTTGGTGGTACTCTCTTGGGCATTTGGCACCTCACCCTGTGCCCAGGAGGACAGATGAATGACTGAGTGGCACTGATTTGAGGCTGGCCTTCTATAACGGAGATGAACTCTGCGATAGACAGCCAAAGCCCTCGCTGCCTCTATTGTCCAGTGCCTGACATGTTGTACACCAACAACGGGTCACAGCGATGCAGAGCCCTCGTTCAACCTTACAGCCTGAATGAAGCAGCAGCATTATGCTTCAGGGATAGGCTAGCTTTGGTTCTGCACTTGCAGACCAATGCAGGACCCTCTGTATTCTAGCCGGGCCGGACACACGTTGTCCTGTGGATAAATCTAGGCTCTTTGTTCTCTCAGTTCTGCTTCAGCAGTGAGAATAGGTTCCTGAATTGTCAGCTGTGATTCATGACCAGCTCCCTGTCCTGATGATATCATTGTTGCAGCTTGCAGTCTCAGTCGTTTTCCTCTGTTTAATTGTGTCAGCCTCTCAACTAGGGACGATTTCCATTCATCTAGCACCTCTCGCTTGAGTGGAGTCTCACTGAGTTGTTGCCAGGCAAAAATGCAAGTACCAAATGACCTATCTTAAGACAGATGATTAAAAACTTAATCAGATTGAAAGGAGGCGGGGCACAGAAACAGAAATTCCAGAACTTTCTGCTCAGGCAGCTGAAGGTACGACTGCCAATGGTGGAGCAAAGGATATCAGGGTTTCCCTGGAAACCAGAATGAATAGACTGCTGAGATTGGGGAGGATCGTGTTGTCCGAGGTAAGGACACTAAGTTTTGGCAGGCTGTAGATTTCTCAGGAAGTTAAATGCAGAAAGGTTTAGACCAGAAAGTGATGATGAAGAGGAGGTTAGAGTTAATACTGAGCATGTCTGTTCTCGCTTCGCCCGAAACCAAAGCTGATTTTGCTTCCCTTGTTGAGATCTCTATTTACTGGCTCTGAGACAGGCTCCCAATTGCCAGGCTTTCCCCCGATGTTACAAGGCCCGGAAGCAGCTTCAGGACCGGAAGCTGTTCACAGTCTGAATGATCAGGGGGGGATGGGGTTGGCAACGCTTTGTCAGGAATGGGGGTGGGAGTGGGAAGCGAGGCAGAGGCACAGAACAGGTCAGCTGCAAGTAATTTCTGATAGTGTGTAACTCATTTAGTTTTACCCAAACTCGTGCTGAGAGTTCACTCTGTTAGACAGAGATGCTGGCTCTGTCTCTGTCTCTGTGCTTCCTAGCATCAGCTCTGCAGTCTGGCTACAGTTAAATAACTCACTGGAGGAGGAGATACTACAAGTATCTCTACCCTCAATGATGGAATAGCCCAGCACATCAGGGCAGAATTTAACACTGAAGCATTTGCAGCAATCTTCAGCCAGAAGTGCCGAGGAGGTGACCCATCTCGGCCTCCTGCAGTGGTCCCCTCTATTACCAGTCTTCAGCCAATTTGATTCACTCCACGTGATATCAAGAAATGGTTGGAGACACTGGATACTGCAAAAGCTACAGACCTTGACAATGCTAGCAGTAGTGCTGAAAACGTGCTTCAGAACCTGCTGCTCCCTTAGCCAAGCTGTTCCAGTACAGTTAAAGCGCTGGTATCTACCCGACAATGTGGAAAATGACCCAGCTATGTCCTGTACGCAAAACGAAGGACAAATTCAACCCGGCCAATTACCGCCACATCACTCCACTCTCAAACATTTGGAAGGTGTCAGTAACAGTGCTTTCAAAAAGCACCTGCTCAGCAATAACCTGCTCAGTGATGCCCAGTTTGGGTTCCGCCAGGGCCACTGAGCTCCTGACCCCATTACAGCCTTGGTTCAACCATGGACAAAAGAGCTGAATTCCAGAGTTGAGGTGAGAGTGACAGCCCTTGACATCCAAGGTTAAAGTTGACTGAGTGTGGCATTAAGGAGCCCTAGCAAATCTGGAATCAGTGGGTATGGGGGTGTACAGGGACAAACTCTCTGCTGGCTGCAGTCATACCTGACACATTGGAAGATGATCGTGGTTGTTGGAGGTTAGTCATCTCAGCTCCAGAACATCTCTGCAGGAGTTCCTCAGGCTAGTGTCCTAGGCCCAACCATCTTCAACAGCTTCATCGATGACATTTCCTCCATAAAGTTAGAAGTGGGGATGTTCGCCAATGATTACACAGTGTTCAGCACCATTTGTGACTCCTCAGATACTGAAGTAGTCAGTGTTCAATTGAATGCAGCAAGATCTGGACAGTATCCAGACTTTGGCTGAGAAGTGACAATTAATGTTGGTCCCACACAAATGCCAGACTATGACTATCTCTGACAAGAGACAATATAACCATCAGGAGAGGAGAGGTAACCTGCTGGGAGTTATTTATAGGCCTCCGCAAAGTTCCAGGGATGTGGAAGAGAGGATCGGCAAAACTATTCTGGGCAGGAGTGAAAGGAACAGGGTGGTCATTATGGGAGACTCTAACTTCCCTAACATTGACTGGAAATGCTATAATTCGAGTACGTCACATGGATCAGCTTTTGTCCAAAGTGTGCAGGAGGGCTTCCTGACTCAGTACGTTGAAGGGCTGACAAGAGGGGAGGCCACACTGGATCTGGTACTTGGCAATGAACCAGGCCAGGTGTTTGATTTAGTGGTTGGTGAACACTTTGGAGAGAGTGACCATAATTCGGTTATGTTTAGTTTAGCGATGGAAAGGGATAGGAATATGCCACAGGGCAAGAGATATAGATGGGGGAAGGGCAATTATAATGCGATTATGCAGGACTTAGGAGGCATAGAATGGTTTAGCAGAATGCAGGGGATGGGGACAATCGAAATGTGGAGCTGGTTTAAGGAACAGATATTGCGTGTCCTTGATAGGTATGTCCCTGTCAGGCAGGGAGGAAGCGATAAGGTAAGGGAACCGTGGTTTACGAAAGGAATTGTATCTCTTGTTAAGCGAAAGAGGGCGGCTCATGTGACGATGAGACAAGATGGTTCAGATGAGGTGATGGAGAGTTACAGATTAGCTAGGAAGGATTTAAAGAGAGAGTTAGGAAGAGCAAGGAGGGGATATGAGCAGACATTAGCAGGTAGAATAAAGGAGAACCCTAAAGTTTTCTATAGGTATGTGAGGAATAAGAGGATGACTAGGGGAGGAATAGGGCCAGTCAAAGACAGAAGTGGGAAGTTGTGTGTGGACCCTGTGGAGATCAGAGAGGTGCCAAATGATTATTTCTCATCTGTTTTCACTGAGGAACAGGAGAATATTGTAGGGGAGACAACTGAGTTATGGGTCACTAGAATTGAAAGAATTAAGGTTAGTAAGGAGGAGGTGTAATCAATTCTAGAAGGTGTGAAGGTAGATAAATCCCCAGGGGCGGATGGGATTTTTCCGAGGATTCTCTGGGAAGCTCGGGAGGAGGTGGCGGAGCCTTTGGCCTTGATCTTTGAGTCCTCATTGTCTACAGGTTTAGTACCAGAGGACCGGAGGATTGCAAATGTTGTGCCCTTGTTCAAGAAGGGCAGAGGTAATTATAGACCTGTGAGCCTTACGTCTGTTGTAGGAAACGTTTTGGAAAGGATTATAAGAGATCGGATTTATAATCATCTAGCTAGCAACAATTTGATTGGAGATAGTCAGCATGGATTCCTCAAGGGCAGTTCGTGTCTCACAAACCTCATTGAGCTTTTTGAGAAGGTGACCAAGCATGTGGATGAGGGTCGGGCAGTTGACGTGGTGTACATGGACTTCAGTAAAGCCCTTGATAAGGTTCCACATGGTAGGCTATTGGAGAAAATGCAGAGGCACGGGATTGAGGTAGATTTAGCAGTTTGGATTAGAAACTGGCTTTCTGTAAGAAGGCAATGAGTGGTGGTTAATGGAAAATATTCAGCCTGGAGTCAGGTCACTAGTGGTGTGCCTCAAGGATCTGTTTTGGGACCACTGCTGTTTGTCATTTTTATAAATGACTTGGACGCAGGCATAGGTGGATGGGTTAGTAAGTTTGCAGATGAGTGGTGGACAGTGTGGAAGAATGTTGCAGGTTGCAGAAAGACTTGGATAAACTGCAGAATTGGGCTGAAAGGTGGCAAATGGAGTTCATTGCGGATAAATGTGAGGTGATTCACTTTGGGAAGAAAAATAGGAAGGCAGAATACTGGGTGAATGGAAAGATTCTTGGTAGTGTGGATGTGCAGAGGGATCTTGGTGTCCATGTACATAGATCCCTGAAAGTTCCCATCCAGGTTGATAGTGCTGTCAAGAAGGATTATGGTGTGTTAAGTTTTATTGGTAGAGGGATTGAGTTCCGGAGCCGTGATGTCATGCTGCAACTGAACAAAATGCTAGTGTGGCCTCACTTGGAATATTGCGTGCAGTTCTGGTCGTCCCGTTACAGGAAGGATGTGGAAGCATTGGAAAAGGTGCAGAGGAGGCTTACCAGGATGTTGCCTGGCCTGGAGTGCAGGCCCTACGAAGAAAGGCTGAGGGACTTGGGTCTGTTCTCATTGGAGAGAAGGAGGCTAAGAGGGGATTTAATAGAGACATACAAGATGATCAGAGGATTAGATAGGGTGGACAGTGAGAGTCTTTTTCTGAGGATGATGACTTCAGCTTGTACAAGGGGACATAGCTACAAATTCGGGGGTGATAGATTTAAGACAGATGTCAGAGGCAGGTTTCTTTACTCAGCGAGTGGTGAGGGCGTGGAACGCCCTGCCTGCCAATGTCGTTAACTCAGCCACATTAGGGACCTTTAAACAGTCCTTGGATAAGCATGTGGATAATGATGGGATAGTGTAGGGGGAGAGGCTTGGATCAGTTCACAGGTCGGTGCAGCATCGAGGGCCGAAGGGCCTGTTCAGCACCGTATTGTTCTATGTTCTATCACCACCTAACGTTAAATGGCTTTACCATTGCTGAATCTCCCTTAACAACATCCTGGTGGGGATTACTCTTGACAAGAAACTGATGGACTAGCCACATGAATACTGTGGTTACAAGAACTGGTCAAAGGCTAAAAATCCTGCAGTAACTCATCTCCGGACTCCGGGACCACCATTCACAAAGCACATCTCAGAGGAGTGAGGGAAAACAACCCACTTAGCTGGGTCAGTGCAGCTCCAACAACATTCAAGAATTTCAACCCCATCCAGGACAAAGTTGCCACTAGCTTGACATCCCACCCACCTCCTTCTCCAACCCATAGTCACAACAATACGTGTTTTCTATGAGGTGCACTGTAGCAACTCACTGATATTCCTTCCACAACACATTCCCAACCTGTGACCTCCATTAACTAGAAAGATAAGGCCAGCAGATATTTGGGAAATCCCACTATTTGTAGGTTCCCTGTGAAGGCATGCACCATCCTGACTGGGGAATATTGTCATTCCTTCACTGCTGCTCGATCAGAATCCTGGAATTCCCTTCAAAACTACTGTGGATAGCCCTCCATGCCACAGACTGCAGAGGTCTCAAGATGGTGGCTCAGCCCCACCTTTACCGGGGCAAATGTTGACAGGCAATAGCTTCTGGCTCAGTAAGTAAATTTCAAAAAGGATTCCTCAGCCTTGTTTAGGAACCAAAGCCTCGGCACTGTCTGAGCGATTGGGTATCTCACAGATTGAACATAAGCTGGATAACTGATTGGGAAAAAGCATTTCTCCATTGATGTTTTGTGAAGTTAGTGTAGCTTTCTCAATGCAATCAGGCTGTTCCAACACTTTCATAAATAGAACTCTTTGTAGTGTTCATAGAACAGGCTCCCTGTATAATTTTTCCCAACGCCAGTCCAGTTCCCACCTCGTGCCTGTTGTGTCAACATTACCCTGATTAATGTGGGCATTGTGTTGGGGTGTCCTACCTGAAGTCACTTGTCCATGTTAGCCATATTTTCAAGCAGTCATTGCCTTTCCTGTGGATGACTGGCAGGTGACAGCTTTGCTTGGGCAGAGATTTTGATGTCTTCTTCACTAGGCCAGCTGGTGCAGCTATCTGAGCACCGTCCTCTCCAACAGCTAGCTCCTCGGAAAGTGCCAGAGCTGCGCTTGGTACAGCTCTCCCGCTGTGTTGGGATGTTAACTCAAAAGACTTCAAGGGCAGCAGCTGCCAGGATAGAATTGGATCTAGAATCGAGCCTTTCCTCTCACCTTCTTGAAGCAGAAACCATTCCAATTATAAATGAGAGAAACTGTCCATATCTTTTACAATTTCAGGCACTGAAGCCAATTTGCTCCCTGCCAGAAAGTCAGGAGCCTAGCCAATACCCTCTCTCATTGCATGGAGCCCTGGTGTGTCCACACTCAGAAGCAGCTCCAGGCCCCCTCCTGTCCCACCATCACCCATGCCAGTGTAGGACTGCTACCTGAATGAGCCAAAACCCAGCTGTGTTACACTTACATGGTTATTCATGAGCCTGATGCCACACTGGATCAGGACTGGGTGAGAACTGACATGTGTCGCCCTCATGGGGGCTGAACACACTGAGCCGGGCACAGATTAGAAGCCTGATATTTGTTATGAAAAACATGGAATGACTCCTGGTCTTGCTGTTCTCGGGGGCGGTTCAGCACCATGCTGTGTGAATGAAGCAGCCGAGACGCAGGAATGCAGTATGTCAACAAGGGTGTAGTCAACAAGCTCCTGGTCTCACCTGGCCAGGGCCAGACAGAGGGGAGGAGGCATTTCCAGTGCAGAAAGCAAAAGTCATTGGGTGAGTCAGACATGATTGTCCAACCTGGAGGTTAAGCAGTTAGGCAGGAGACTTTCACTCCCGAGCATCATGGTTAAAACATTTCAGAAATGGCCAAGAGAGAGGTAGCCCTGTTACTACACGCCCAGCGAGCTGTTCTTGACCTGCCCCCTGTGGCTCTGCCAGATGTTGAGTAAGCGTTGAGTCATTGGGAGGGCCCAGACTAGTTCCAGCTCGCTGTGGAGGCCCTACTTTTTTTTAAAGGACCAACTTTGGCAAGTTCTGTGAAGCTCTCCCCACCCAGTCTGTGGTGAACACGTGTGTGTCGGCTTGCTGATGTCATGTCAGCACAAAAACGCCCGATTGTCACTCGCTTTCTGAGAATGCTGCCTGATGCAGACAGGAACCTGCTTCACTATAGTCATGTTTCTCTTCTCTGTTTGAACTAAACATGCACCGACACTCTCTGATGTGTAATGTTTGCTCATGGCTCCCAGACCCAGTCGTATCTATGGAGATGTTTGTTGCTAAGCAGCTTTATCGTTGGAAACCACCAATGGATCCTCATCCTGGGTTTAAATGTATTGAGAGGAATCACTTCCACTCATTAGTGTAACGAACAGGTTATGAAATGCCTTTTAGGATGCCCCAGAGACCATAACTCAAGCTCAGAGTCACATTTTGGAAGTGATGATGGGAAGAACCCACATTGTCTTAAAGACATTTGGATAGGTACATGAATAGGAAGGGTTTGGAGGGATAATGGGCCAGGAGGGAATAATTTAGTTTAAGATGGTTGGTGTGGACTAGTTGGACCACTGTTTCCATGTTGTGTGACCGTGACTGTAATGCCATGGGATCCCAAAGTGGCCACCTGAGAGGGTAGACAATGTCTTGATACAATTTCTTACTTGTCTGACTCCTTCAATTACACACCAGAGTGTCAACCTGCGCTGGGAGCTCACATCCTGAAATAGGACTTGAACTCACAACCTTTTGGGTCAGAGGTGAGGATGCTAACCACTGAGCAGGGGTACGTACAATTCTGGCTTTAATTTGCAAGGCTGCCAGTGAGGAGAAGGGCCTGGGTGGGGAGATAAGTAGGAATTGTCTTACAGCGCTGCTGCTCTGGGAGACTCCTGAATGCTAATGAAGGCGGCCATGTTTTCTGCTGTCTGATGGGCCGAATGGATCCGGTGTGTACAGTCTGGCCAAGGGGCTTGTCGCTCCCTGATCTGTATGTTATTCTCACCATGGGCCAGATTGGGAAGAGCCAGAATCCGGTTCGGGATTCAGCTTACTTGTGTTCCAGCTATGGAACCCCCCCCCACCCCTGCCTGTGGGACAGCCTTGTTTGGACGGTAAGTCTGCAGTTGAGGGTGGGGGAGAATGGGGATGGATGTAGCATCCATTGACGTCCCCAAAGTGACCCAATGCCACTGAATACCAGGCAGGTGGACAGTGGGATAAACTGGATGGATTGGTGTTAGGGCGCAGATCAACCACCAGCTCACCTCACTGAAGGTTGTGGCAGGCTCCTGCAGCTAATAGGCCATTGGACCTGGTTCGATTCCACCCTCGGGCGACCGTCTGGGTGATTCTCCGCATGTCTGCACGGGTTTCCTCCCACAGCCTGAAGGTGTGCAGGATAGCTGGGTTAGCTGTGGTAAAAGATAATAAAATGTGAGGCTGGATGAACACAGCAGGCCCAGCAGCATCTCAGGAGCACAAAAGCTGACGTTTCGAGCCTGGACCCTTCATCAGAGAGGGGGATGGGGTGAGGGTTCTGGAATAAATAGGGAGAGAGGGGGAGGCGGACCGAAGATGGAGAGAAAAGAAGATAGGTGGAGAGGAGAGTATAGGTGGGGAGGTAGGGAGGGGATAGGTCAGTCCAGGGAAGACGGACAGGTCAAGGAAGTGGGATGAGATTAGTAGGTAGGAGATGGAGGTGCGGCTTGGGGTGGGAGGAAGGGATGGGTGAGAGGAAGAACAGGTTAGGGAGGCAGAGACAGGTTGGACTGGTTTTGGGATGCAGTGGGTGGAGGGGAAGAGCTGGGCTGGTTGTGTGGTGCAGTGGGGGGAGGGGACGAACTGGGCTGGTTTTGGGATGCGGTGGGGGAAGGGGAGATTTTGAAGCTGGTGAAGTCCACATTGATACCGTTGGGCTGCAGGGTTCCCAAGCGAAATATGAGTTGCTGTTCCTGCAACCTTCGGGTGGCATCATTGTGGCACTGCAGGAGGCCCATGATGGACATGTCATCTAAAGAATGGGAGGGGGAGTGGAAATGGTTTGCGACTGGGAGGTGCAGTTGTTTATTGCGAACCGAGCGGAGGTGTTCTGCAAAGCGCTCGCGAACCGAGCGGAGGTGTTCTGCAAAGCGCTCGCGAACCGAGCGGAGGTGTTCTGCAAAGCGCTCGCGAACCGAGCGGAGGTGTTCTGCAAAGTGCTCGGGAACCGAGCGGAGGTGTTCTGCAAAGCGCTCGGTTCGCAATAAACAACTGCACCTCCCAGTCGCAAACCATTTCCACTCCCCCTCCCATTCTTTAGATGACATGTCCATCATGGGCCTCCTGCAGTGCCACAATGATGCCACCCGAAGGTTGCAGGAACAGCAACTCATATTCCGCTTGGGAACCCTGCAGCCCAACGGTATCAATGTGGACTTCACCAGCTTCAAAATCTCCCCTTCCCCCACCGCATCCCAAAACCAGCTCAGTTCGTCCCCTCAGCCCACTCCACCACACAACCAGCCCAGCTCTTCCCCTCCACCCACTGCATCCCAAAACCAGTCCAACCTGTCTCTGCCTCCCTAACCTGTTCTTCCTCTCACCCATCCCTTCCTCCCACCCCAAGCCGCACCTCCATCTCCTACCTACTAACCTCATCCCACTTCCTTGACCTGTCCGTCTTCCCTGGACCGTCCTATCCCCTCCCTACCTCCCCACCTATACTCTCCTCTCCACCTATCTTCTTTTCTCTCCATCTTCGGTCCGCCTCCCCCTCTCTCCCTATTTATTCCAGAACCCTCACCCCATCTCCCTCTCTGATGAAGGTCCAGGCCCGAAACGTCAGCTTTTGTGCTCCTGAGATGCTGCTGGGCCTGCTGTGTTCATCCAGCCTCACATTTTATTATCTTGGATTTTCCAACATCTGCAATTCCCATTATAGCTGTGGTAAAAGTAAGGTTGTGGGATAGGGTGAGATGCTCTTTGGAGTGTCACTGCAGACTTGGTGGCCTCTATCTGCACTGTACCAGATTCTATGATTCGAAACGGGTGACTCTTAATCTGGTGTTTATCACAGCAGTGACTCGCAATCTTGCGATCTCATGCTGACTCTTTCAGGTTTGATGGTGGGAGTGGAGATGATACAGAGAAAGCTGCATTCCGGCATCTACTGACAGCATCTGAGCCAGCCTGTGGTCTGTAACTTGGAGAGAATAGCTAAGTGACTAGCTGCCAGTTTGCCTTGTGGGTGGGACCAGAGCCCCGAACATTCTGTTGACGCAGTTTGTTAGGTTTGTGGCCTTTAGCGCCCGGGGTCCACCGGAGCATTGAGAAGCTCCAATCTTTCGGAATACGTTTTGAAAGGAGAGAGATGTAGAAAAACAATTTCTCCCTGGAGTGGGACAGGGTGGGGGCAGTCCAGAATTTGTTTGGTGTAACCTTACATTCAGGGTCAGGCCAAGCAGCAAAAGCTGTTTCTGTAAATTGAAGCAATTGGAAATTTCGGAAGCAGCCCCTTCTCGGAAAGGAGACTGGGGCTTACTTGGGGCATTCAGAGAGGGATGGGGTTTTCTTCAGCAATACGTAAAAGGAATTGAAGCCACTGTGATAAACAGAGTTTCAGGATAGCTATGATTATATTGAATGGACAAGCAAGCCCAAGGGGCTGAATGGCCTCTGACTGTTGCGCTGTCTGTGACAAATGGGATGCTTACACATCCAGTGAAGTACTGTGATTGGTGTCTGCTGGTACCTCCAGAGCAATGCTGAAAGAGTCAGTACATTCCCAGAATTCCTACAGTGCCGAAGGAGGCAATTCGGCCCTTCAAGTCTGCACTGAGCCTCCAAAGAGCATCCCATCCAGATCCAGTCCTCACCTTATCCCCAGAACCCTGCATTTCCAGTGGCTAACCCACTTGACCTGCACAACCCTCGATGCTACAGGTAGTTTAGCGTGGTCAATCCACCCTACCTGCATGTCTTTGAACTGTGGGAGGAAACTGGAGTGCCCACGCAGATACTGGGAGAATGTGCAAACTCCACACACAGTCACCTGAAGTTAGAATTGAACCTGGGTCCCTGGTCCTGTGAGGCAGCGGTGATGATCACTAAGCCAACGTGAAGCTAGGCATTGTGTCACCCCAGGAATGGGAAAATTTGGGTGGAATTCCTAGCTGTCAGCTGGTGGCCTTGCCTAAACTGGGATATTCCTTGGAGCAGCACTAACTACTGGGCAGCAGCAGTGATGTGTCCGAAGGAAGGTCCTCAGTTCCCTTCCTCACACCTCGCAGTCCTGTGCACTCCTGTTCAGTCACTTGTTGGAGGCTTCATGTTCTTAATCCCGATAAGCAACTTGATGGGGGAACCAAATTTGTGGTGGTCACCTGTTGCCTCTTTCTGAAGCATCGGCCAACCTATTGGTGAAGATGTTTTTAAAAAATAAACGTCTGAGAGGGTTGTGCATCTTTTGGAATTCTCTTTCTGAAAAGGCAAGGGATGCTTTTAAAGCTTTTGAAAGCAGAGCAAGATTGATTACTGAAGGTAGAGGGATTATCGGGGATATGCAGGAACCGTAGATTTGAGGTTAAAATCAGACCAGCCACGATCGTATTGAACGATGGAGCAGGTTTGAAAAGCCTACTGTTGTTTGTATGTTTGCTGTTGACATGAAGGAAGGGAATTCTGCATTCCTCGCTGTGCCCCTGCTCGAGCCTGGTGTCGACCGCATGGGGTGAATTTCAGTCTGCGGTAAGCTTCAATTTCCAAAACTGCTGAAGTGTGAGCAGTTATTTCCAGTCCCTACCCCATCCCAACATGCCTGTCCTGTAGCCTTATCATTTTGATCACAGCCGTGGCTCAGACCACAGTGACCCTGCAGCTTCCTCACATGAATCTTTGTTACCAGAAACAAAGGTAACATTCTAAGGCCTCACTTTGGCTGTTAATTTTTAATCGCAGTCTGCGGGCTCATGCTCTTTCATCCCTTCTCTATCTAGGGTGCAAGTAAACAAAGGAAGGGAAAGACAGAATGAGAATGATCCCAAATAACCAACTTACTCTGCTAAACTGCCAGAGGTGCCCTGTGTGGTGAAGTTTAGTACAATAGTGTGATATTAGTGTGACAGAGTGTGCTGTTCGTTCTGCTGCTTTATCAGACTGAGTACTGTGGTGTGGTATTTAGTAGAATTCTATTGTATATCTTAATCCCCGAGCTCCCCATCTCCCAGAACCAATGGTGTTGGGTGAGAGTTTGAACATTCCCAGGGGCATTGGTGCTTTTACTCAATGAATCGTTTTTAAAAGGGAACCCTGTTCAAGAAAGGCAAGCTGTTCGCAATTGTTGGAAATACAGCAAGAATGTTAATACTGCTCGGCCACTTCCTAGGCCAGAGTTCTGTCGCACCCGTACTTTGGAGGCCTGACAAAAGCACTTGTTCTTTTCGGGAGGGAATCCTGACAGAATCAAAGTGCCCTTCAGGAACTCAAGGGGCCACCATTTGTGCCCTCTTCAGGATTAATGCAGAGGAAGGCGTGTCCGCTGAGAATGCTGACCATTCAGAGGCTGACACCTCCTCATACCATCGGTGCCAGTGCACACATCCAGGGGGCCAATGTGGGTCAGGGAAACTCCAGGCTGAAGGTGCCTGAAAGTGGGGGTGGGGATGGGAGAGTGGGAATCGGAGGCTCGGAGGTGGTATCCCTCTTCCAAATGTCAAATCCCTTGATCAGGCACAGAGTATATGCACTTGCATACTACAGTCACATACGCGCACACACGCACACACACGCGCACACACGCACGCACACAACTGTGCACACACTCACAAGCACACATACATACACACACACAGGTGTGCACACACTCACAGGCACACATACACACACAGACATAGGTGTGCACATACAGGCGCACACACTCACAGGCACACGTACATACACAGACAGGTGTGCACATACAGGCATGCATACACACAGGTGTGCACACACTCAGGCACATGTACAGACACAGTTGTGCACAGTCTCTCAGGCACAAATACACACAGGTGTGCACACACACACGCACACGTGTGCACACACTGACAGGCGCGCACACACTGACAGGCACAGACGCATACACACACACAGGTGTGCACACACAGGTGTGTGCGCGCGCACACACACACACAGGTGCGCACACACTGACAGGCACACAGACACACAGGTGCGCACACACTGACAGGCACACACACACACAGGTGTGTGCACACTGACAGGCACACACACACACACACACACACACACACGGACAGGCGCGCACACACACACACACAGGTGTGCACACACTGACAGGCACACACACACACATACACACACACACACACACGTGTGCACACACTGACAGGCGTGCACACACACACAGGTGTGCACACACTGACAGGCGCGCGCACACACACACACACACACAGGTGTGCACACACTGACAGGTGCACATGCACACACGCAGGTGTGCACACACGCGCGCACACACACACAGGTGTGCACACCCACACGTGCACACACTGACAGGCACACACACGCACACACAGGTGTGCACACACTGACAGGCGCGCACACTGACAGGCACACACACGTGTATACACACAGGTGTGCACACACTGACAGGCGCACACGTGCACACACACACACACATGCTCACACTGACAGGCACACACATGCACACACACAGGTGTGCACACACACGCGCACACACACGTGTGCACACACCGACAGGCGCACACGTGCACACACACACACACATGCTCACACTGACAGGCACACACGCGCACACACACACACACAGGTGTGCACACACCAACAGGCACACACACACAGATGCGCACACACTGACAGGCACACACACACACACAGGTGTGCACACACTGACAGGCACACACGCACACACTGACAGGCACACACGCGCACACGTGTGCACACACTGACAGGCACACACACACACACACACACAGGTGTGCACACACCGACAGGCACACACACACAGATGCGCACACACTGACAGGCACACACACACACACAGGTGTGCACACACTGACAGGCACACACGCACACACTGACAGGCACACACGCGCACGCACACACAGGTGTGCACACACTGACAGGCGCACACACGCGCACACACACACACACGTGCACACACTGACAGGTGCGCGCGCACACACACACACACACACACACACACGTGTGCACACACTGACAGGCGGCACACGCGCACACACACAGGTATGCACACACACACGTGCACACACACAGGTGTGCACACACTGACAGGCGTGCACACGCACACACATACAGGTGTGCACACACTGACAGGCATGCAGACGCACACGCACACAGGTGTGCACACACCGACAGGCGCGCGCGCACACACACACACACAGGTGTGCACACACCGACAGGTGCGCGCACGCACACACACACACACACACACAGGTGCGCACATACACACACACACACACACACAGGTGTGCACACACTGAGAGACACGCACACACACACAGGTGTGTACACACCGACAGACATGCACACGTGCACACACACACACACACACACACAGGTGTGCACACACCGACAGACACACACAGGTGTGCACACACCGACAGACACACACGCACACACACTGACATGCACACATGCGCACACACACACAAGTGTGCACACACTGACAGGCACACACAGGCACACACACTCAGGTGTGCACACACCGACAGGCACACACACACACACACAGGTGTGCACACACCAACAGGCGCGCGCGCGCGCGCACACACACACACACACACAGGTGTGCACACACCGACAGGCGCGCGCGCACACACACACACACACACACACACACAGGTGTGCACACACCGACAGGCGCACGCGCACACACACACACACACACACACACACACAGGTGTGCACACACCGACAGGTGCGCACACGCACACACACACAGGTGTGCACACACCGACAGGTGCGCACACGCGCACACACACACACACACAGGTGTGCACACACCGACAGGTGCGCACACGCACACACACACACAGGTGTGCACACACCGACAGGTGCGCACACGCACACACACACACACAGGCGTGCACACACCGACAGGTGCGCACATGCACACACTGGCGTGCACACACCGACAGACACACACGCACGCACACACACACACACACACACACACACACACAGGTGTGCAGACACACACGCACACACACACAGGTGTGCACACACCGACATGCACACACGCGCACACACACACAGGTGTGCACACACTGACAGGCACACACACAGACACACACACAGGTGTGCGCACACTGATAGGCACACACAAACACACACACACACACACACACGTGTGCACACACTGACAGGCGCGTGCACACACACACACAGGTGTGCACACACCGACATGCACACACGCGCACACACACACAGGTGTGCACACACTGACAGGCACACACACAGACACACACACAGGTGTGCACACACTGACAGGCACACACACACACACACACACACACAGGTGTGCACACACTGACAGGCGCATGCACACACACACACACAGGTGTGCACACACTGACAGGTGCGTGCACACACACACACACAGGTGTGCACACACTGACAGGCGCGTGCATACACACACACACAGGTGTGCACACACTGACAGGCACACACACACACACACACACGTGCACACACCGACAGGCACACACATGCACACACACTCAGGTTTGCACACACCGACAGGCGCGCGCACACACACACACACACACACACACACAGGTGTGCACACACCGACAGGCGCGCGCGCACACACACACACACACAGGTGTGCACACACCGACAGGCGCGCGCGCACACACACACACACACACACACACACACACAGGTGTGCACACACCGACAGGTGCGCACACGCACACACACACACAGGTGTGCACACACCGACAGGTGCGCACACGCGCAAACACACACACTGGCGTGCACACACCGACAGACACACACGCGCACACACACTCACACACAGGTGTGCAGACACACACGCACACACAGGTGTGCACACACGCGCACACACACAGGTGTGCACACACTGACAGGCACACACACAGACACACTCACAGGTGTGCGCACACTGATAGGCACACACAAACACACACACACACACAGGTGTGCACACACTGACAGGCGCGTGCACACACACACACACAGGTGTGCACACACCGACATGCACACACGCGCACACACACACAGGTGTGCACACACCGACATGCACACACGCGCACACACACACAGGTGTGCACACACTGACAGGCACACACACACACACACACACACACACACACACACACACAGGTGTGCACACACTGACAGGCGCATGCACACACACACACACAGGTGTGCACACACTGACAGGCGCGTGCACACACACACACAGGTGTGCACACACTGACAGGCGCGTGCACACACACACACAGGTGTGCACACACTGACAGGCACGTGCACACACACACACAGGTGTGCACACACTGACAGGCGCATGCACACACACACACAGGTGTGCACACACTGACAGGCGCGTGCACACACACACACACAGGTGTGCACACACTGACAGGCACGCACGCACACACACACACAGGTGTGCACACACACACACGTGCACACACTGACAGGCACACACACGCACACAGGTGTGCACACACTGACAGGCTCATGCACACACACACACACAGGTGTGCACACACCGACAGGCGCGCGCGCACACACACACACACACACACACACACACACACACACAGGTGTGCACACACCGACAGGTGCGCACACGCACACACACACCGACAGGTGCGCACACGCGCACACGCACACACTGGCGTGCACACACCGACAGATACACACGCGCACACACACTCACACACAGGTGTGCAGACACACACGCACACGCACACACAGGTGTGCACACACGCGCACACACACACAGGTGTGCACACACTACAGGCACACACACAGACACACACACAGGTGTGCGCACACTGATAGGCACACACAAACACACACACACACACACACACACAGGTGTGCACACACTGACAGGCGTGTGCACACACACACACAGGTGTGCACACACCGA
>NC_081377.1:8005000-8207500 GCF_030684315.1 Stegostoma tigrinum
TTTGCTCAGAAGAATGATGAACAATGTAGAAAGAAAGAAACTAAGAATAGCAGTAGGCCATGAATCTGCTCCACCATCTAATTTGATCATGGCTGATCATCCAATTCATGCCCCTCTTCCTGCTTTCACCCCATATCCCTTGATCCCTTTAGCCCTAAGAACTATATCTAACTTCTTCTTCAAAACATTCAATGTTTTGGCCTCAACTGCGGCAGAGAAGTCCACAGGTTCACCACTCTTTAGGTGAAGCAATTTCTCCTCATCTTGGTCCTAAATGGTCTACTCCATATCCTTAGACTGTAACCCCTGCTTCTGAGCTCCCCAGTCATTGGGAACATCCTTTCTGTATTTAGCCTGTTTAATCCTGCTAGAATTTTTTAGGTTCCCATAAGATTCCCCTTTATTCCTCTCAGCTCCAATGAATATAGTTCTAACTGATCCAGTGTTTTGTTAAATGTCAGTGCTACCACCCCAGGAATCAATCTGGCAAACTGTTGTTGTACTTCCTCCATAGTCAGAACATCCTTCCTCAGATAAGGAGACCAATACTCCAGGTGTAATCTCACCAAGGCCCTGTACAATTGCAGCAAGACATCCCTGCTCCTGAACTGAAAGCTCACCAGGCCAACATTCCATTTGCCTTTAACACATTATTTGTGTACTGGGCATTTCTGTCCACTGATGCTGCCAGACTTGCTGAGCTTTTCCAGCAATTTCTGTTTTTGTTTCTGATTTACGGCATTCGCTGTTCTTTCAGTGTTCATATGTCATTTGCCTTCTTCACTACCTGCTGCACCTGTATGCTTCCTGTCAGCGATTACTGTACAAGGACGTTGAGTGGCTAATTACACCTCACAATTTCCCAATCTATCACCATTCAGATAATAGTCTGCCTTCCTGTTTTTTGCCATCAAAATGGAAACTTCACATTTAGCTACATTACATGTCATCTGCTATGCATTTGCCCACTCACTTAACTTGGCTAAATCATAATGAAACATCTCTGCATCCTCTTCACAGTTCACCCTCTCTCCTAGCCTTGAGTCATCTGCAAACTTGAAGGTAAAATATTTAGTTCCCTCATCCAAATCATTCATATATGTTGTTAAAACCTGGGATGCACGTACTGATCCTTGCAACACCCCACTGACTGCCTTTCGGAAAAATGACCTATTTATTTTTATTCTTTGTTTCCTGTCTACCAAATAATTCTGCATCTAAGACAGTATACTATCCCTAATGCCATGCATTTTACTTTTACATGCTAAGCTCTTATGTGGAACCTTATTGAACTTCTTCTGAAGGGCAACAGAAACAAAGTGATACAATTTGAAAGGGGGTGCACAAAGAATCCTACAGGTGTACATGTGCACGTGTGGTCCCAAATCCAAAACAGCTTCATGACCTTCAAGCTAATATTGGAGCAAATATACAGAAGAGTTTATTAAGTTTATTATTTCAGGAACTAATTAGTATAGTGCCTTTGCACCACTCTGACATGGATTTAAACTCAGCCCAAATTCATGAACTGGGTCTTATTGTTGTGCACAAAATCTGTTAGGCTTACTTCAACGCAGGACAGTCTGTAAAAATGCATTTATTGAGGCTTTGGACATAAATGGAAGTACTGAGAGAATATTCAGAAGATAGCCAGTGGAGAAATGAAATGTTCACTCTGGTGTTTGAACAGTAGACATTGCACTAGCTGCTAGTTTCTAGCACGCATACACTGTGCAGCTCCTGGACTCTGTGAAGAAACAGACTCTGTATAGCTTTTTGGACTGTAACTAATTCTTGGACTGTGTGCAGTTCCTGTACTGTGCATAATTATCAGACTGTGTGCAGTTCCCAATTTTGTGTAGTTCTTGGACTGGATGCATTTTTTGGATTGTGTAGATCCCACACTGTGTGTTGTTTCTGTACAGTGTGTAGGTCCTGGGCCCTGTGGTTCTTGGACTGTGTGTTATCCTTGAACTGTGTGTAGTTCCTGGGCCGTGAGTAGTCCCTAGATTCTGTCTAGTTCTCCAACTGTGTTCATTTCCTCGATTGCACGTAGCTCCTGGACTGTGTGTGTAGTTCTTGGACTGTGGGCAGTTTCCAAACTGTACAGAGTGCCCAGACAGTATGCAGCTCTAGACTGTGTACAGCTTCTGGATTATGTACAGGTCGGCTACAGTGTGTGGTTTCCAGACTGTGTGCTACTCCTGTATGCAGTTCTTGTGTAAGGTTTTGGTTATACTCTCAACTTTTCTAGTTGTATGTTATTGAGATAACATTTTTGGATTTTGCCTAAGGTCTCTTTGTAAGCGGTTTAGTTTGAATTTCTGCTTGTGAGACAATTAATTGTTAAAGCAGTTGCTTGCAAGGAACTGGTCTTGTTCAATTAAATTGCCTTAAAGGTGTTAAAATGTCTGACCTCAAGCAATTTGATTATCTGAGGTACATTTCAAGACATTTTTGTCAATTCTAAGGAAGTAATTTAAATATTTGAAACCAATACATTGAACTGAGCATGACACCTTATCTTTAAAAAAAAAAGATATTTTGAATACATTTTAGTTTACTAACTGCTTCTCCTATTAATTATATCTGTAGAACAAATCATCTCAAAACATGAACTATGGATCCCCATAATGGGGAACTAGCTTACCAGTAGTTTGGACAGTTATCCTAGAATCAGGTCCCTAAACCATTTCATAGGTCCACCAACACTCTGCGATAATCTGTCCCATTTTGTTTGACAGACTAACAAGCAGCAATGAAAATACTTATTGGCAGAGGTAATGAAGGAGCCTAGACATTATTGCTGATCTTGCTTGAAATTAGACAGCGGATTAAATATATTTAACACTGTCAACGTCATGGACGATATAATCGGAGGATATATTAAACCTGGATCACAATTTTGTTATCTAATTATACAGGTAGAGGATAAGTTCTATTCTTACAGAATTGATTTATTTATTTCGTAATACTTTCAATCTGGGCTCGTACTGAATTACTAGTTGTATGCTTTTTGCTGTGTAATGTCCAAGAGGTTATCAAGTGCTGAAGTAATCTAACTTTCTTTCCTTTTTAATTGTGTCTCTGAATAGCCCCCTTTGTTCCCATCTATGCAGGTAACCTTGCCTCACTGTGCACTGTTCTGTGTAATTCTCCTTCAAAAATGCTCCTGCTGTTGATTGGCCAGTTCAAAAATGATTCATTTGCCATGTTCAGACACAGATTAACAAAGGCATGCCTTTTTATTACATTTGCTTTATGAATTTCAAGCAAAACAGAAAACCTTTCTTTAGTGGCCCTTGAAGAAGTGTTTCAGTTCTTGCTGGGTTTTACAATATACAATAATTCTAGAATTATAGGACACATTCTCAGGATCTGGGTTAGACTGAGATGAGGAAAAATACCTTCACTCAAAGGTCAGTGAACCTGTGGAATTCTTTACCACAGAAGGCAGTAGAGCCCATGTCATTGAATATATTTGTGCAAGAGAAAGATGCATTTTTTTGGATTTCAAGGACATCCCAGGGTATCGGGAGGAAACAGGAATATGACATTGGCTTGAAGGTGCAAGTGGCCTACTATGGTCCTACTTCTGATGTTTTTATATAATTAGTTGCACAATTATATCAATGTGAATTACAACACATTTTCCCTTGTAAATTTTAACAATGTTTTATGATGGCCTAGCTGCTCATATCAGTTACAATTGGTTACTTGGATGTGCAAACAGTAGGAAGTGGTGTTCCAAAAAGATTAGTTCTTGGAACACTTTTGTTGTCATTCTCATTGATATTTGAGAACCCCAAAAATATTTCATAATTCATAAGATGTCACAAAATCAGTTTGCATAGTTAGTACAAAAGGATCATGGCAACCGAATATAAGATTTTAATTAGCTTTGAGATCAGCAAGTTAATTGCATCATGGATGAAGAATGGTGGGAATAATCAGGAGGCCGCATTGTGCTTAGGGAGAAGAGCAAAGACGTTTAGAATCATAGAATCCCTACAGTGTGAAAGCTGGCCATTCAGCCCAACGAGGACATACCACCCACTCCTAGCAGCATCCCACCCAGGTCTACTCCCCCACTATATCCCTGTGATAGCATTTTCCATAACTAATTAAAAATTTGCCTGTACCCCATGCGCAATTTAGCACGGCCAATCCTTCTATCATCTTTGGACTGTGGGAGGAGACCGGAGCAAACCCACACAGACAGCTACCCAAGGCTAGAAAGCAACCTGGATCCCTGGCACTCTGAAGCAGCAGTGTTAGCCAGTGAACCACAATTCACGAATGGCAGTGCGGTACTTTAATAAGCCAATTTCATAAAAAAAGCAAACTGAATTGCTCATTTCCAAAGGCTTAAAATTAATCATAGAATCGTAGAATCATAGAATCCCTACAGTGTGGAAACTGGCCCTTCGGCCCAACAAATCCACACCAGCCCTCAGAGCACCCACCCAAATCCATTCACCTATAACCCACCGAATCTACACATCCCTGAACACTACGGGCGATTTAGCGTGGCCAATCCACCTAACCTGCACGTCTTTGGACTGTGGGCGGAAACCTGCACAGTTAGATCACACTGCATACATTTTTGGACTCAATATTATAAAAAGCACACAGTGCAGAAGGGAGGATTTGAATTCCTTTCTCTAGCAATATAAAAGCTGATTGAGAGAAGATCTGAGATGATCTGTATAAGACTATGTAAACCTATAACGGGTCAGAAGAAATGTACCTACTTGTCAGGAAACAAAGCGAGAGGCCATAAACACAAGTTAGTCACTGACAAATCCAGCAGGTAAGAGAAACATATTTCCCCAAAGCAAGGTTAGAATGTGGAAGTCAATACAATAAGAAGTAATTGCAGTGATATTTTAGATGCATGAAGGGGCGACTGTAAACACAAGATAGGATGGAACAGAAATACATTCTGAAATGCGCAGATATGAAAAATGTGTCCAGCTGGGCTGAAAAGCCTACCTTGTTATTATTTTAAAATCATAAATTTTAGACAAAAAATTGCAAAAATTCAAAGGCAAGGGGTGGCAAATGAATTCAATACTAATTTAGCTGCATCTACGACAGTGACATACCATTCTTCTTCATTCCACAAGGTTCATGTATGCATTTGTCACCACCAAATTAGTACCAGCAATTGTTGCATAATGGCATTTATTCCAGCCACACAAGCACTGTACCTTTAAGACAACTACATAACCTCATGACATGTTGGTTTAAAGGTGCCCACCTTGCCTTGAGTCTCTCTGTTTGTGCAATGGAGTCAGTCAGTTATGTGTAATGGACAGTAACATCAGGGTGCATAAAGCTCAGACTCTTCATGTAAGTCTGTGAGATTGTATCCGTGTGAGTAGTATTGTAAGCAAACTTCAAGATGTCTGACTTAACAAGAATTTAGATTTCATGTTATATGGTGCATGGAAAAACATATAATGAAGTAATAAAAATGTCAACATTCAGATATAGTAGGAACTGCAGATGTTGGAGAATCTGAGATAACAAGGTGAGGAGCTGGATGAACACAGCAGGCCAAGCAGCATCTCAGGAGCAGGAAGGCTGATGTTTTGGGTCTGGACCCTTCTGAAGAAATTCAGATTTCTGAAGAAGGTTCCGGACCTGAAACAACAGCTTTCCTATTCCTCTGATGCTGCTTGGCCTGCTGTATTCAAACATTCGGAACTGGATTTTCCATTTTGGGTATTTCATTCTGTGAGTTTTATGGTGCGCAGACTGTCATGGTGGGGTGAATTTTCTCAGAAAATCTTCTACTCTTCACCTATTTTATTCTGAATCTGGGCTCTATGTTGCCTTTCTTGTGTGGTAAGACAGATAAATGCTGATTGAGAGAAGGTCACCACTGCCTGGACCTTCCAGTGCTCCCCCTGCTGGTGTCACTTTTGGAAATTAGCAGGGAGGTGATGGTCTAGTGGTATTGTTGCTGGACTGTTAATCCAGAGACCCAGAAAATGTTTTGGGCACTGGGCTCGAAACCCGCCATGGCAAATGGTGGAATTTGAATATTCAATAAATATCTGGAATTAACAGTCTCATGGTGACCGCGAATCCATTGCCGATTGTTGGAAAAACCCATCTCGTTCACCAATGCCCTTTAGGGAAAGAAAGTGCCATCCATACCTGGTCTGGCCTACATGTGACTCCAGGCCCTCAGCAATGTGGTTTACTCTTAACTGTTCTCTGGGCAATTAGGGATGGATAATAAACGCTGCCTGGCTGGCAAAGCCATGGTCCAGTGATTGAATAAAGAAAAAAAACCAGCTGTACACCATTTCAGATGTTTCTCATGACTTCACCTGTGGAAATGTACCAATAATCATACCCCACTGTTTTACAAGCTGTCACCAATCTATAAATCCCAATTAGACCACTTGAAATGTTCATATCTCAGGATTGACCTACCATCCCCTTATCCTGCAACTATGTCCCTCAGCTGAAATGCTGCCGCGAGTGGAAATACTTTCCCATCAGGATGACTTAGGCAGAAGGGCCTATTTCCATGCTCTATAACTCTATCTATCCTGTCAAGCCTCCTCATACTCTGATATAGTTCAATTAAATCATTCTCAGTCTTTTAAACTCAAATGAATAATGGCCTAGATAACAAGGTGTAGAGCTGGATGAATGCAGCAGGACAAGCAGCATCAGAGGAGCAGGAAGGCTGACGTTTTGGGCCTAGACCCTTTTTCAGAAATAGGTCCCATTTCTAAAGAAGAGGCCAGATCCAAAACATCAGCTTTCCTGCTCCTCTGATGCTGCTTGGCCTGCTGTGTTCATCCAGCTCTACATCTTGTTATCTCAGATTCTCCAGCATCTGCAGTTCCTATTGTCTCTGAATAAAGGCCTAGCCAGTTTAGTTGATATTGATGAATCGGCCCCTTCATCCCAGAAGTCAGCCCAGTGAATTTCTTTGGAACTTCCTCCAGTGCCTGTGAATCTTTTTCAAATTGTTGGGCCAATACTGTATGGCACAATGGCTCAGTGGTTAGCAATGCTGACTCACAGTGCCAGGGGTTTGGATTCCAGCCTTGGGTGACTATCTGTGTGGAGTTTGCCCATTCTCCCTGAGTCTGCGTGGTTTTCCTCCCACAGTTCAAATATGTACCCATTAGGTGGATTCACCATGAAAATTTACCCATAGTGTCCATGAACGTGTAGACTAGGTGAATTAATCATGGGAAGTGGAGGGTTACTGGGATAGGGTAGGAGATGGGTCTGGGTGGGATGTTCTTCAGAGGTTTGGTGTGAATTTGATGGGCTGAATAGCCTGCTTCCATACTCTAAGAATGTTAGGAAAACCTTACACTGTGCTTCAGCACCCTGTGCAGTTGTAGCTAGACTTCCCTTTTGTTTAAACTCCAACCTCTGAGTAAAAAAGGCCAAGCTTCCATTTGTCTCTTAATTACTTTCTATGCCTCCACGCTGACTTTTTGTGTTCCATAAACATGTCACCTCTTCATCGAACTTGTTTGGAGTCTCTCGCTGTTGAAATAGTAGTCCACCTTTTGATTATTCCTACCAAAGTCCATGATCTCACACTTTCCTACTCTCTGCCAAGGTTTTGCCCATTCATTCATCTATATTCCTTTCAAATTCCTCATCACAACATGCACCCCCACTCATAATAAGAGGGAAAAGAAGAAATAAAATTACAATTGGTACGTAGGTGGCTCAGTTGAGACATAATTGAAAATAATCGTACACTTGTGGAAATATATCTTGGCTCGCACTCTTTACGAGTCTGCACCAGCGTCTTTGACACTATTGGACCTGGTTAAGTCACAACCACGGGAGAGATGAGCAGGCTGTTCAGACATTTCAAAGATAAAAAAAGTTGCATTAGCTAAACGTTGCTCATATTCCTTTCTCTGCAGATAGCCTTAGATGTCAGGGTCGCTTTTATACTTAGCTAACGATTTTATTGTTGTCAGCAGTTGTTAAGTGGTTCTTAAATCTCCTCCCTTCTTTAGTTTGGTCAGTGGCCCTTAATAAATGGATAGAACTCAGAGTTCTTTCAATCTCCACCTTCCCGTTGATTGATTGGGAAGAGAGGAGCAGGCAATCATCTACCCTCAGTCTTTCAAACACTTAATTTTGAATACAGCAAAATCATTGCGCCATTTCATATCATGAGAAGTCAAATTACTTTAATCTTTTGAACCTTATCTCTTTTTAAATTTTCCTTTACAATTGCAACTTTTTGTCAAAATGGATCATTTTGCTCAGTAATTACGGATTTAAGCTTTCTTTGTATCTGAAGCTTTGAAAGTTAATTTGGTTCCCTGATGGGTCAGCTATTAAAGTGAGAAGGAACAAATTTGCATTTCTATAGCACTTCTCATGACCTGAAGACTTCCCAAAGCTTTTCACAATGAATGAAGTAATTTTGAAATGTAATTGTTGTAGGAAATGCAGACGTTCAATTGTGCACTGCAAGATCCCACAACTAACAACGTGAGAAACTGCCAATTGATTAGTTTTTGATGATAATGGAGGAACTGGCTCGGATGTATGGAAAACTTTCCCCAGCTTTTCTCAAAATTGCCATGGGATCTTTTTCACACACCTGACAGGCCAGATTGGATTTCAGTTCTAACAAGGTGTAGAGCTGGAGGAACACAGCAGGCCAAGCAGCATCAGAGGAGCAGGAAAGCTGATGTTTCGGACCTAGACCCTTCTTCAGAATTCTATCACTGTTGAGTTTTCCCACCTGTTATTTGAACTCTGGAGTCTGTTGAGCTGGATTACCTCACTGATAATAGGAACTGCAGATGCTGAAGAATCTGAGATAGCAAGGTGTCGAGCTGGATGAACACAGCAGGCCAAGCAGTATCAGAGGAGCAGGAAAGTTGATGTTTATTTAGGGTCTAGACCGAACCTTAGACAGAAAAATTTTTTTTCTGAAGAAGGGTCTAGGCCCGAAACGTCAGCTTTCCTGCTCTTCTGATGCTGCTTGGCCTGCTGTGTTTGTCCAGCTCTACACCTTGTTATCTCAGATTCTCCAGCATCTGCAGTTCCTACTAATTTGGATTGCACTGGATATTTTATGTTAAAGACCTCCAAGAGAGCAGTGTTCACTTTAGGAATAGGTCTAAAAGTTACAATGTCCTGATCCAGTTAAGAGTCAAGGTTGCTATCACTGAGCAAAGCTGGCCAGAGATCAGACACGATAAAATATGAATGTTATAAATTCAAAATAAAACAGATATATAGAATAGATGGGAGTGAGATCACTAGAAACAGTCCACAATTTAGAAATGTACACATAGCAATATTGATGTTTACATGATTAGGGAAAGTTTGTTTATGAAGTAAAATAATGTATATCCATTATTTGTGATGTAAAATGGAGCCCACATGTATATGGGACTGTGCTCAAGTAAAATTAAAGGGAAATCATTCATTCCCCAATGTCTTTATTGGCCATTATTGCAGATCAGGCAGTTACTCCAGAGTCTGATGGTCTAACATTTGATTGTCTATCCTCTCAGCCAGAAATGTGACAAATAAATAACAGTATCATCTTCATGACTAGGCTACATTGTGAATCATGATATAATCCGAAAACAATGTATCAAATCTATGATTCCTTCCTCACTCCTTCCTCCAGAGATATTCTTGCCACATCTTGGATTGTAAGGAGGATACTTGCTGTCAGAGTAAATGAGAGCAGCTCATCTAATAAGTTCAGCTATTGAGAGTATAATTTAAGCACTGAATGGGAATTGACTTGATTTGATTTATGACTGTCACATGTACTGAGCTACAGTGAAAAGTGTTGCCTTGCATGCTTTACTGGCAGATTGTACAGTACAAGTGCATCAGGGTAACAGAACAGAGTGCAAGGTGCAGTCTTACTGCTACCGAGAAGGTGTAGCGAGAGATCAAAATTAACATTAAAGAGGCCTGTTAAAAACTCTGATAACAGTGTGGAAGAAGCTGTTCTTGAATCTTTTCATTTATGTATATAAACTTTTACACCCTCTGTACAATGGAAGAGGGTGGAAGAGAGTGTAACTGGGGTCAGAGGGGTCTTTGTTATTTCTGTTGCTTTTCCAGTGCAGTGGGAAGTATAGACAAAATCAATGGATGGGAGTGTGAGATGGACTGGGCTGTGTTCACAACTCCCGGTGGTTTCTTTTAGTCCTGCGCAGAGCCATTGCCAGACCGTGCTGTGGTGCACCTGGATAGGATGCTTTCTATGATGCATCTGTTAAAATTAGCAAGAGCCTTTATGGGCATGCTGTATTTTCTTAGCCTCCTCAGTGAGTAGAAGATGCTATGCTTTCTTGAGCACTGTGGCAACGTGGATGAACCAGGACGGGTTGTTATTGATGGAAATGTCAGAGTGCATGAAATGTGCAGGCTGCATGGCTTATGTTACCAAGTCTGAGTCGGGTAGGCCAAAATGACAACATCTTCCGAACTAATATTTATCAATATAATGCAACTATATGAATTGAATAGATAGAGTTTCTATAGTCATGCCCCTTCCCAGGAATGGAGAATTCTTCATTGTCAAGTTATCTTGTGGAATTTTGTCTTGTGTAATGGAGGAGACATTATTAGATTCATGTATTCACTTTTCTAATTGTATACACTCTGCCACTGGTATATACTTCACTTATAGCTCATGAGCTATACTATTTTCCTTCCTTATTAGACTTTCAATTTGACAGTAATGTTGGTCTACACTCCACAAAATTCTGTAAAGCTGAGGTATAGATTATCTTCTTGTGTTAGTTTTGCATGGGCTGCATTTTGTTTGATACGCCCTGTGGGATTTCCAGTTTATTACTTAGTTTTTCTTTAACATTGCTCATTGCCTTTGAGAAGGTGCAGGCAAGCTGCCTTCTTGAGCTTCTGCAACTCGGAATGTTACTAGGGGATGTTCCAGGATTTTGACCATGTGACAGTGAAAAAGTGGTGATATACTACTGAGTCCAGATGGTAAATGGCTTGAAGGGGAACTTGCAGGTGCTGGTATAATCTTGTATCTGCTACTCCTATACTTTGAGATGGAAGTGATTATTATCGCTGTCTAAGGCCCCCTGCTGAATTTCTACAGTGCATCTTGTAGATGGTACACACTGCTACTACTGAGCACAGTTGGATGAGGGAGTGGGTGTTTGTAAATGATGAAATGAGCTGTTTTGACCTGGACGGTGTCAAGCTTGTTGAATGTTGTTGGAGCTGCATCCATCCAGGGAAGTGAGGAGTATTCCAACGCACTCCTACACACTAACTTGTGCCTTACAGATGGTGGGCAGGCTTTGGGGAATCAGGAGGTGAGTTACTTGCCATAATGTTCCTAGCCTCTGACTAACTCTGATACAACTTATATGGCTAGTCTACTGCAATTTCAGTTTCATGGTAACCCCCCAGAATTTTGAAAGTGGGGTTATGGTATTGAATGTCAAGGCGTGAAGATTAGATTCTCCCTTACTGGAGGTGGTAATTACCTGGCTCTTGTGTGGTGTGAATATTACTTACCACTTGTCAGCCTAAGTCTGGATATTGTCCAGGTCTTGCTGCATTTGGGCATGGATTGCTTCAGTATCTGAGGGGTCAGAAATGCTGCTGGATTTATTGCAACCATCAGTGAACTTGCAAAATCCTAATGTTGTGATGGGGTAATGGTCATTGATGGAGCATTTGAAGATATTTGGGCTGAACAATTCCCTTCAGAGCTTGTGCAGCAATGTCCTGGAACTTGAGATGACTGACTTCCAACAACAAGTCATTTTCTTTTGAGCTGGTATGACTTCTACCAGTGGAGAGTTTGCCGCTCCTCACCCCCCACATCCCAGATTCCCATTGATCCCAGTTATACTAGGACACCTTGATGCTAAACTTGGTCAAATCGAGCCTTGATGTTCTGGTTTCTTAGGTGTAACAGAAAGTGAATGTTCCACTGAAGGAAACAATAAAACCCTACGCATGAAACAAAAAAATCCATAGTTGAACGAAAAATGTCTAAATCAGTTTGCCTCTTCATCTTCTCTGCATTGGGAAAACTGGCTCAGAAAGGTCCTCTTGTGCATGATACTGTCTAATTTATGATTATTTCAAACTATCCCGTTCAGTTGGCGAGAAATTGACTTTGTGTGATGGTAAAATTCGCATGGAGTTGGCAGTCTCTTGCACATCTTTGTTGGAAATGAAAAGCAGGGACTGAAGTACAACGGGTTGCTGGCTATCTATCATCCATTTGACACCACACACAGTCAAGATCTACTCCCCTCATGCTTAACTCCCATTGTTCGCATCAAGAGATGCGCATGTGCCCAAATATGTGCCCAAATATAAGACCAATTGTTCTTCTTTAGAATTTGATGGGAGTGTGCCAGACAAGGACAACCAGTTGACTAAAACAACAGATTTGCCTCAGTTGCTCTGTTGTAAATTCCAAAGAGAATACTTGCAACTGAAGGAGATAATAGAGTTCAGGCATTGACCTGCACAATTAGTAACTGGAACTCCTGACAGTAAATCCGCAACGAGGTGTACAAACTATGCTACAGGCATACTTAACAGACTTCACAATACATCTCTGTTCATTGATATTGGTCTTCAGTGAATCTTGCCAGGGAATTGAGATGCAGACAAGTTAACCCGAAATGACATGAAACTGCTCTTGTTCTTCTCTGAACAGCTGAAAACTGTAATCATTCAATTTCCCAAGCATACAGTTGTGACTTGTTTCTGCCCATATTTTTCCAAAGTAATAATCAATTAAACCAATGCTTCAATTTTTACATTACTATATAATGCAGCATTGTAAAGGCCATTATTATCATTGTTTCCAGTGTGCCAGCACAGCATTTGGCTGTCTGAGGAACAGAATGTTTAATAACAAAGACCTCAAACCTGGCACCAAGTTTATGGTCGACAGCATAGCAGGGTAATCTGCTTTCTGCATTTGTTGGAGACTTAGACAATGTACAGTAGGCATCAGAAATCCCTTCAGATATGGTGATACCTCCACATCTAATGACAGAAGACGTATTCCAATCTCAGTGTCCTCACCCAGGCCAAATCCCTCCAGCACTGAGACGCTGCCTATTGTCCTTAAGCTAACATTGGGCAGACTATATCATCTGTATGCCTAATAAAAGACTGTCAAAATAAGTTCTGTACTCTGACTGTTGCCATGGTAAATGGTTACTAGGAGGGCAACTGAAATGCTTCAAGGGTGCCCTCAAAGCCTCCCAGAAAAAAATGCAATAACTACTGATTCGAGGCAATCCCTTGCCCAGAACTGTCTGAACTGGAGAAGAAGCATCTGTGATGTGGCCTAACAGCTTCAGGCATGGCAAAGAGGGATGTGAAAGAGCTGGGGGAGTTGAGTTACCGATAAGGGAGAATATCACAGCTGGTCTGAGGGAAGGCAGCTTGGTGTGCTGAAGTGCCTATCCCTGTGCTGTCCTGTTCTTTGTTCTATCCCTACTGATAGGCCCAGTGGGAGCCAGAGACGGTAGTTTGGAAGCGCATGAAAACCTCCCACATGCCTCTTCAAACGTCAGCTGCTCCTGCACCTCTGGCAGGGCATGTAGATCCAGTATTGGACTGATCAGTCCCCTCATGCCTCACACTCCAGAGTGGAAGATTGTTTTACATGTTTTAATGTCCTGTTCAGCAAAACATGCTAATTCCTGTCTGGGGTAGATTCACGTATGTTCACTGCCAAAATCAGAGGTCACCTGATCCTTATTGCCTCAACCTTGTTACCTCACAGAGTGGCCATTCTCAAATGTTGATTTTAAATAAGTTGTGAAGGGTTTATTTTTCATCCATCTGCAGGTATACCGGTGTGGGTATGACAGGAGGTTGACTTTCTCATGCCTTTACCTCTTCTGCAGTTAAGGCACTGACACTTAAATCCTGTTTGTCCTCCAAGCTAATCGAGTTCTGCGATGAATGGCTTATCAGATGACAAATTGTTGAAAGTCTCATCAAGCATATTTCAGCTTCATAGACTCTGGTGACTAGTGCTCTGAACCTGTCTCAGTCCCTCATATTTCTGTCTGGTACAATGCACATTTAAGATCTGCTTTCTTTTCCTGAAATGATTGAATCCTCATTAATTCCACATATGTAGTGTATACTCTGACATCTTGGCAGATGGCCATTGTTTACTTGCGAGCCTTGAGAGAAGGTGTTGACAATTATTTAACCTCAAGAAGCATCATGAGTAAATCCACTTGTGCTGTTTCGCATTGTTTAAACTCACTTTCAATCAGCATTTAATGAGTAGGATCAATTGGTCACATTCTATACCAGAACTGCTTAGTCGGCCTCTAAAACCCAAGTAGGAAATTAGAGAACTCAGCACACTGTAAGGCTGAGATAATAGGAACTGCAGATGTTGGAGAATCCAAGATAACAGTGTGAAGCTGGATGAACACAGCAGCCCAAGCAGCATCTTAGGAGCACAAAAGCTTATGTTTCGGGCTGAGACCCTTCATCAGAAAAGGGGGGTGGGGAGAGGGAACTGGAATAAATAGGGAGAGAGGGGGAGGTGGACTGAAGATGGATAAAGGAGAAGATAGGTGGAGAGGAGTGTATAGGTGGGTAGGTAGGGAGGGGATAGGTCAGTCCAGGGAGGATGGACAGGTCAAGGAGGTGGGGTGAGGTTAGTAGGTGGGAAATTGAGGTGCAGCTTGAGGTGGGAGGAAGGGATAGGTGAGAGGAAGAACAGGTTGGGGAGGCGGGGACGAGCTGGGTTGGTTTGGGGATTCAGTGGGGGAAGGGGAGATTTTGAAGCTTTTGAAGTCCACATTGATACCATTGGGCTGCAGGGTTCCCAAGCGGAATATGAGTTGCTGTTCCTGCAACCTTCGGGTGGCATCATTGCAGCACTGCAGGAGGCCCATGATGGACATGTCGTCTAAGGAATGGGAGGGGGAGTTGAAATGGTTCGCAACTGGGAGGTGCAGTTGTTTATTGTGAACCGACCGGAGGTGTTCTGCAAAGCAGTCCCCAAGCCTCCGCTTGGTTTCCCCGATGTAGAGGAAGCCACAACGGGTACAGTGGAAACAGTATACCACATTGGCAGATGTGCAGGTGAACATCTGCTTGATATGGAAAGTCATCTTGGGACATGGGATGGGGGTGAGGGAGGAGGTGTGGGGGCAAGTGTAGCACTTCCTGCGGTTGCAGGGGAAGGTGCCGGGTGTGGTGGAGTTGGAAGGGAGTGAGGAGCGAACAAGGGAATCACGGAGAGAGTGGTCTGTCCGGAAAGCAGACAAGGGTGGGGATGGAAAAATGTCTTGGGTGGTGGGGTCGGATTGTAGATGGCGGAAGTGTCGGAGGATGATGCGTTGTATCCGGAGGTTGGTCGGGTGGTATGTGAGGACGAGGGGGATTCTCTTTGGGCGGTTATTGCAGGGGCAGGGTGTGAGGGATGTGTTGTGGGAAATGCGGGAGACACGGTCAAGGCTGTTCTCGACCACTGTCGGGTGGAAGTTGTGGTCCTTGGAATGCCTCATCCTGGGAACAGATGCGGTGGAGGTGAAGGAATTGGGAAGCCACCTGGAATACACCTCCACCCACCAACCCTCCTGCAAAAATTTCATTCCCTATTCCCAATTCCTTCGCCTCTGCCACATCTGCTCCTAGGATGAGGCATTCCACTCCTGCACATCCCAGATATCCTTGTTCTTCAAGGGCTGCAACTTCCCCCTCGCAGTGGTCGAGAACGCCCCTGGCCGTGTCTCCCGCATTTCCTGCAACACATTCCTCACACCCTGCCCCTGCAATAACCGCCCAAAGAGAATCCCCCTAGTCCTCACATACCACCCCACCAACCTCTGGATACAATGCATCATCCTCCAACACTTCCGCCATCTACAATCCGATACCACCACCCAAGACATTTTTCCATCCCCACCCTTGTCTGCCTTCTGGAGACACCACTCTCTCCGGGACCCCCTTGTCCGCTCCACACTCCCCTCCAACCCCACCACACCGGGCACCTTCCCCTGCAACCGCAGGAAGAGCTACACTTGCCCCCACACCTCCTCCCTCACCCCCATCCCAGGCCCCAAGATGACTTTCCATATCAGCAGATGTTCACCTGCACATCTGCCAATGTGGTATATTATATCAATTGTACCAGGTGTGACTTCCTCTACATTGGGGAAACCAAGCAGAGGCTTGGGGACTGCTTTGCAGAACACCTCCACTCGGTTCACAATAAATAACTGCACCTCCCAGTTGCGAACCATTTCAATTCCCCCTCCCATTCCTTAGACGACATGTCCATCCTGGGCCTCCTGCAGTGCCACAATGATGCCACCCAAAGGTTGCAGGAACAGCAACTCATATTCCGCTTGGGAACCCTGCAGCCCAATGGTATCAATGTGGACTTCACAAGCTTCAAAATCTCCCCTTCCCCCACTGCATCCCCAAACCAACCTAGCTCGTCCCCACCTCCCTAACCTGTTCTTCCCCTCACCTATCCCCTCCTCCCACCTCAAGCCGCACCTCCATTTCCTACCTACTAACCTCATCCCGCCTCCTTGATCTGTCCGCCCTCCCCGGACTGACCTATCCCCTCCCTACCTGCCCACCTATACTCCCCTCTCCACCTATCTTCTCCTCTATTAATCTTCGGTCTGTCTCCCCCTCTCTCCCTATTTATTTCAGATCCCTCTCCCCATCCCGCTGTCTGATGAAGTGTCTAGGCCCGAAACGTCAGCTTTTGTGCTCCTAAGATGCTGCTTGGCCTGCTGTGTTCATCCAGCTCCACACGTTGTTACACTGTAGGGTTGATCCCTGTTCTCAGTTGCTGAACAAATAAGTTCACCTAGCCACAGGAGAAACCCCAGTCTTCAGCTTTGTCCTGAGAGAGTCAAAATGGAATTCTGAATAAACATGTATAAAATGTTTATGCCTCATAAGTGTTAGATAATGACTTTGCCCAAAAATTGAGAATCCAAGCACCTCTCCATGTCATGCAATGACATTGCCATTGTCAAATCCATCCAACCATCAACGCCCTGAGAATTTTATTGCCCAAAACCAGAACTGGATTAGTCATGTCAATAAATCTACTCGAAGCTCAGGTCAGAGCTAAGAATTCTGCACTGAGTAACTCATCTCATTTTTCCCCTGTGCATGTTTACTATTGGGGAAAAGAAGCATAGACTGGGCGACCACTTCTCAGGACATCTGCGTTCACAAAAAAAGACCCTGAACTGCCTGTTGCCTGCCACTTCAACGTACCGTCCTGCTCCCTAGCCAATACTTCTATCTCTGGCTTGCGGCAACATTCCAGTGAAGCCCAACGCAAGCTGGAGGAGCAACACCTCATTTTCCTCTTGGGGTCCCCACAGCCCTCCGGACTCGATATTGAGTTCAAGTCCAGTTTAGATCTTGGAGTTCTGCAGCGAGTCACTCACCTCACTTATCCCCTGTGCATGTTTACCATGCCCGAGTCTCTGTAGTCAGGCATGTCGCAGAATACTCACTACTTGCCTGGATAGGTGCAGCTCCAGTAACACTCAAGAAGCCAAACAATATCAAGGACAAAGCTTGCCTGCTCGTCCATTCACCATCTTCAACATTTACTCCCTTCAGCACCAACACAGTGGCGGCAATGTGTAGCATCTTCAATACACACTGCTGTAACGCACCAAGGCTCCTCTCTCAGCACCTTCCAAACCAAAAATCTCTATCACTGAGAGGACATGGGCAGCAGATGTATGGGAACACCGTGACCTGAAGCTTCCATTCCAAGTTATCCCATGGATCCATCCTGACCTGGAAATATCAAATAGCAATTTTTTGTCACGTGCATTTTTACCAATAAAAAACTGAGAAGTTTTATATGTTGCCATACCACAGTGCTTAAATTAATGATAGAAGTCAAAAGTAAGAATAAAATAAATAAAAGGTTCATCAAAGTTCGATTAACAGCTCCTGGGTTTGGGGTTATGCTGGAACTGCCACGCAGAGCCAGGCTGAGACCACTCCACCGCACTGGCACCAGACCTCCATACTGACCTCCAGAAGCCATCTCCAAAGCAAGGACAGGACCTCCACACCGAAATGAGGCATCCACACCATGACTAAACATTCACACTGGGCTGCCAGAATACCCAGAAGCCACCGAAGAAGACCTCCATGATGTGACGAGACCTCCAAGCCAGTGCATGGACCCCACTCCAGACTGAGACCATTCCTCCTGGACAACTGCTGCACAGGGAGACCATCCCCAACAGGTACCAGGCCAGTGCTGCCAGTCCAGGCTACTGGAAACCACCTCATCACTGGACCCGGGCCAGGAGAAAATGCCTTCCACCAAAATCATTTAAAAATGGTAGAGTCCAAAATAGCTGGAAACAGTGAAAGAAAGCACAGAAAGAAGAAAAGGTAAATTGGACAGAGTAGATGAGCTCCAGCCTCCTGGGCCAAGGAGCCCATACTTTGCATTGCTACTGTGCCACCATCTTGAGAAAAAAGAACATTGCCATTGCTTTATCATCATTGGGTCAGAATCCTGGAACTCTCTTCCGAACGGCATTGTGGGTGCACCTGCACCTTCAGGTCTGCAGCAGTTTAAGAATGCACCGCCTGTCTTCTCCAGGGCAATTAGGGATGGGTAATAAATATGTCCTGCGAAGTGGTCACCCAGTCTGTGCTTCTTTTCCCCGGCAATACCCACATCCCATGTATGAATAAAACTAAATAATTCTGACACTGAGATGAAATGCTAATGGTGATGAGGGACCATGTCTGAACTCTCAGCTGGATGCAATAAATTCTATCATTCTGCTCAAACAAGGCTGACATGTTCCTGGCATCCTGACCACATTTATCCCTGAACCAACACTACCAAAATAAATGATTTGGCGGTTACCCTCATTGCTGATTGTGGGATCTTGCTGTGTGCAAAGCAATTGATGTAATTCCCTGCAGTGCACGTTTTACATATGTAATTGGTTGTGAAGAAATTTAGCACATCCTGAGTTTGTGTTAGGTGCAGAACAAACGTAATTTCTATCTGATTTCTTTACAAAATACAGTTAAGGACATCAGATACAGAATGAAACTAATTAAAAATACAATTGAGTGGACAAATAAGCATTATGATCAATCTATTTTATTCGGGCAACAAAGTATTCCACATAAGTCTATGCAATGGACTTTATTACTGGCAGTCTCTTCAGAGACCCATATATTATTCATCTGTTTATTTATTAATGCATGGTATTCATTAAGAGAACATTGATACAGAGAGATAATGGGAACTGCAGATGCTGGTGATTCCAAGATGATAAAATGTGAGGCTGGATGAACACAGCAGGCCAAGCAGCATCTCAGGAGCACAAAAGCTGACGTTTCGGGCCTAGACCCTTCATCAGAGAGGGGGATGGGGGGAGGGAACTGGAATAAATAGGGAGAGAGGGGGAGGCGGACCGAAGATGGAGAGTAAAGAAGATAGGTGGAGAGAGTGTAGGTGGGGAGGTAGGGAGGGGATAGGTCAGTCCAGGGAAGACGGACAGGTCAAGGAGGTGGGATGAGGTTAGTAGGTAGCTGGGGGTGCGGCTTGGGGTGGGAGGAAGGGATGGGTGAGAGGAAGAACCGGTTAGGGAGGCAGAGACAGGTTGGACTGGTTTTGGGATGCAGTGGGTGGGGGGGAAGAGCTGGGCTGGTTGTGTGGTGCAGTGGGGGGAGGGGATGAACTGGGCTGGTTTAGGGATGCAGAAGGGGAAGGGGAGATTTTGAAACTGGTGAAGTCCACATTGATACCATATGGCTGCAGGGTTCCCAGGCGGAATATGAGTTGCTGTTCCTGCAAACTTCGGGTGGCATCATTGTGGCAGTGCAGGAGGCCCATGATGGACATGTCATCAAGAGAATGGGAGGGGGAGTGGAAATGGTTTGCGACTGGGAGGTGCAGTTGTTTGTTGCGAACTGAGCGGAGGTGTTCTGCAAAGCGATCCCCAAGCCTCCGCTTGGTTTCCCCAATGTAGAGGAAGCCGCACCGGGTACAGTGGATGCAGTATACCACATTGGCAGATGTGCAGGTGAACCTCTGCTTAATGTGGAATGTCATCTTGGGGCCTGGGATGGGGGTGAGGGAGGAGGTGTGGGGACAAGTGTAGCATTTCCAGCGGTTGCAGGGGAAGGTGCCGGGTGTGGTGGGGTTGGAGGGCAGTGTGGAGCGAACAAGGGAGTCACGGAGAGAGTGGTCTCTCCGGAAAGCAGACAGGGGAGGGGATGGAAAAATTTCTTGGGTGGTGGGGTCGGATTGTAAATGGCGGAAGTGTCGGAGGATAATGCGTTGTATCCGGAGGTTGGTAGGGTGGTGTGTGAGAACGAGGGGGATCCTCTTGGGGCGGTTGTGGCGGGGGCGGGATGTGAGGGATGTGTCGCGGGAAATGCGGGAGACGCGGTCAAGGGCGTTCTCGATCACCGTGGGGGGAAAGTTGCGGTCCTTAAAGAACTTGGACATCTGGGATGTGCGGGAGTGGAATGTCTTATCGTGGGAGCAGATGCGGCGGAGGCGGAGGAATTGGGAATAGGGGATGGAATTTTTGCAGGAGGGTGGGTGGGAGGAGGTGTATTCTAGGTAGCTGTGGGAGTCGGTGGGCTTGAAATGGACATCAGTTACAAGCTGGTTGCCTGAGATGGAGACTGAGAGGTCCAGGAAGGTGAGGGATGTGCTGGAGATGGCCCAGGTGAACTGAAGGTTGGGGTGGAAGGTGTTAGTGAAGTGGATGAACTGTTCGAGCTCCTCTGGGGAGCAAGAGGCGGCGCCGATACAGTCATCAATGTACCGGAGGAAGAGGTGGGGTTTGGGGCCTGTGTAGGTGCGGAAGAGGGACTGTTCCACGTAACCTACAAAGAGGCAGGCATAGCTGGGGCCCATGCGGGTGCCCATGACCACCCCCTTAGTCTGTAGGAAGTGGGAGGAGTCAAAAGAGAAGTTGTTGAGTGTGAGGACGAGTTCAGCTAGGCGGATGAGAGTGTCGGTGGAGGGGGACTGGTCGGGCCTGCGGGACAGGAAGAAGCGGAGGACCTTGAGGCCATCTCCATGCGGAATGCAGGTGTACAGGGACTGGACGTCCATGGTGAATATGAGGTGTTGGGGGCCAGGGAATTGGAAGTCCTGGAGGAGGTGGAGGGCGTGGGTGGTGTCACGGACGTAGGTGGGGAGTTCCTGGACCAAAGGGGAGAAAATGGAGTCCAGATAGGTGGAGATGAGTTCGGTGGGGCAGGAGCAGGCTGAGACGATGGGTCGACCAGGGCAGGCAGGTTTGTGGATTTTGGGAAGGAGATAGAAACGGGCCGTGCGGGGTTGGTTTCTTGGGTGTGGGGTCAAGATCGAGGAGGCGGTAGGAGGTGGTGTCGGAGAGTTGGCGTCTGGCCTCGGCGATGTAGAGGTCAGTGCGCCATACTACCACTTTCTCGGGTGTGGGGTCATGATCGAGGAGGCGGTAGGAGGTGGTGTGATCGAGGAGGCGGTAGGAGGTGGTGTGATCGAGGAGGCGGTATTGATACAGAGAGATTGTGTTTTGATTCCAGTGGAAGCAGTCAGCATGCCTTAGGTTGGAGATAGTTTGCAGCTTTAAGTAAAAGAATAAAAGAGAAAGACATTTGTTTTGGGTTGGGTGAGGCTGCAAAGGCAACAACTGGACTGAATCCTCTCTGATATTTTCCATATTAGCTCTGCATTTGGCAAAATGAAGCAATCCATTGGTCTTTGTTGTTCATGAAAGTCAAGGAAGAACAAGACTAGGGTTGGCTTTGAAGCTGACTACAATCGATTAGATTGCTTACAGCCTTGAACACAAACAGAAATTGCTGGAAAAGCTCAGCAGGTCTGACAGCGTCTGTGAAGAAAATATCAGAGTTAACGTTTTGGGTCCGGTGACCCTTCCTCAAGACTGATGGTAGCTCAGGAAATGTTGGCTCATATACAAAAAATAGGGTGGGGGATGAGGTAGGGCGTAAACCATAGGATAAAGGATAGAATCTGAAGAGAGACAAGAGCGGTTGGATAGACAAAGGAGTTGATAATGATCGGGCTAGGAGGGTGACTGTTGGTGACTAACAATCGGTAGTGCGTAATGACAGGCTATGTGATAACAAGGCCTGCCGTGTGGGATAGAGGCCTGGCGCCTGGAACATGGGAGAGTTTAGGCCCGAAAATTATTGAACTCAATATTGAGTCCAAAGGGCTGCAATGTTCCCAAACAGCTCTTCCAGCTTGTGTCAAGCTTCACGGGAACACTGCAGCAAGCCAGACACAGAGATGTTGGCCAGGGAGCAAGGTGGTGCATTGAAGTGGCAGGCAACAGGTAGTTAGGGTCTCTTTTGTGAGCAGGACATAGATGTTCTGCGAAGCAGTCATCCAGTCTATGCTTCATTTCCCCAATGTAGAGGGAGACCACATTGTGAGTGGTGAATGTAGTAGACTAGATTCTGGGAAGTGCAGGGTAAGTGCTGCTTCACCAGAGGGAATGGTCCCTGCAGAAGGGGGACAAGGGAGGAGAGGGGAATATGCATCTGGTGGTGGCATCTCCTGGAGCAAAGATCTGAACCAACCCACCACCAACCTCCTCCTCTTGGCTGATTTTGTCTTCACCCTTGACAACTTCTCTTTTAGCTCCTCTCATTTTCTTCAGGTCAGAGGGGTTGCCATGGGTACCCACATGGGCCCTTGTTATGCCTGTCTCTTTGTGGGGTACATGGAACATTCTAGCCTCCACCCATAACTCTTTGTCTGATATGTTGATGATATCACTGGTGCTGCTTCCTTCTCTCATCCAGAATTGGTAAAGTTCATTGATATTTTGCTGCCAATTTCCACCCTGCCTTCATTTTCACCTGGTCCATCTCTGACTCCTCCCTTCCAAACCTCGACATATGTTTCTATTTCTCGGGATAGACCAGCCACTAATATTCACTATAAATCCATTAACTTCCACAGCAACCTGGACTATACTTACTTGCACCCTGCTTCCTGTAAAGACTCCACCCCATTCTCAGTTTCTCCATCTCTGTTGTATATGTTTACATGAGACCAACTTTGACAAGGGAGCTTCTGCAACGTCCACCTTCTTCCTCAACCGAGGATTCCCCAGCTCCATTGTTGACAGGACCCTCAACCAGGTCCGCCCCATCTCCCACACTTCCGCCCTCACCTCTTCTCTTCCCTCCAACAACAGTGATAGTGTTCCGCTTGTCCTTACCTACCATTCCACCAGCATCTACATCCAGAAGATCATCAAACACCATTTCCACCACTACCAACAAAACGCCAGACACATATTCCCTTCCTCTCCCTTGTCCGCCTTCCATAGGGACTGTTCCCTCAGGGATACCCTGGTCCACACTTCCTTCACTCTCAACGCACACCCCCACAGCCCCACAACACCTTCCCCTGCAACCAACGAAGGTGCTACACATGCCCATTTACCTCCTCCCTCCCCAGTGTCCAAGGGCCCAAACATTCCTTCCAGGTGAAGCAACACTTCACCTGCACTTCCCAGAATTGAGTCCACTGTATTCACTGCTCACAATGTGGTCCCCTCTACATTGGGGAAACAAAATGTAGACTGGGTGACCTTTTTGCAGAACATCTGCATTCTACCTGCAAAGTGTTTGGCACTGCTGCCTCACAGCACCAGGTACTGGGGTTCAATTCCAGCCTTAGGTGACAGCCAGTAGGGAAGTTGCGCGCTCTCCATGTCCCAATGTGAGTTTGCTCTGGTTTCCTCCCACCGTGCAAAGAGGTGAATCGGTCATACAAAATTACCCATAGCATCGAGGGAACCCAGGGATGTGTAGTCTTGGCGAGTTAGCCACGGGCAATACATGATGGGTGGGGTGGGGAAGTGATTTTTGGAGGGTCAGTGTGTACTCAATGGGACAAATGGCCTGTTCCCACACAGTAGTGACTATCTGTTTAAAGCCCAGATGCACACTATTGCATTGACTTCAAGCCAGGACTGTTGAACTATGGGGCTCCACTGTTATAGCTCAGAAAGCAAAGCCTATTTTTTGGGTAGCGACCTGGAGGTGCCACTGGATGAAGTGGTACAGGGGACGAGTGTATTTTATCCACCTGACAGCCACACCTTTCCAGGCCAAACCAGCTTCAACTCAATTCAATGCAGTGCACCAACTGAAATGGGCTGCCCGGCACTGCAGGAAAATGGTCAATGTACTTGGAGCTCCTCAAGCAAATGTGCCACATCTTCTGATGCTATCTGATACTTCTGATACTATGTTCCTACTACCTCTGTGCCACATCTTCTCGCTTGTTCCTACAAGGAGGAAATTCTAACATGAGATGGGAAAGAGCAGGACCTCCTGTGTAGAGGCTGATGGAGAGTAGCACCTGACAGCCCTAGGCAGACCAAGACAGTCCACTATTTTGGCTGTGCTTTGGAAACTTTGACCAGTTTATGTTTTAAAAACACTTCACTCGAGAGCTGAAGTGGACAAAGGGACACAGAATTCGTTTCATGGTTCAACTCGTCTTTATTAACCAAATATTCCTAATTAAAAACACCATGAGCTTTTCCCAAGTTCCCACAATATCTCACTCTATCCATCTGAGAAAAATATAATACCCACAATAATCCATGTGTTTGGGCTGGAACATTCTTTCTCTCCAACTCACAGGTCAGGGTGAATATTCTCCTGGGTCTTCCTGGGTTGTCACATGGTGGTCAACCACAAGTCCTGTTGTGTGTCTTTGCTGAGGGGGTTGCTCCCTGGTGTCTGTTTCCATCCCGCGCCCAGGCTTCCAGAAATTTCTGTGGCATTTGGCCAATGAGGTCATGAGCAGGGTTAAAAGCATCCATTATGATCATGCCAACTGTTTACTGTTGTTATGCTGGAGAGGTACAAAGTGCATGTCCTCAGGCACTGGCTAGAAGTCAGGGTTGGTTATCACTGCAGCCTCACAACACCAGGGACCCGGGTTCAATTCCAGCCTCGGGCAACTGTCTGAGCGGAGTTTGCACATTCTTCCCGTGTCTGCGTGGGTTTCCTCCCACAGTCAAAAGATGTGCAGTTTAGGTGGGTTGGCCATGCTAAATTGCCTGTGATGTGTAGATTAGGTGGGATAATAGGAGATGGGTCTGGATGGGTTGCTCTGAGGGTCAGTGTGGACTTGTTGGGCCAAAGTGCCTGTTTCAACAACATCGGCATTCTGTGACTCAAAGTGCCAGAAAGTTTGATCAATATTTCTCCAGTACACAAGCCTTAGGCTACTTGTAACTTGGTTCCCCTGGACCAACTTTGACCTTGGAGTCCACTGTTCTCTGCAGCTGTCAGCTGCTGTTTAATTAATATTTGGACAAGTTTCTGTCAGGCCAAATTTCTCCAGCAGTGGGTCAATTCAAAACATCCAATTTTAGGTCCGTGCTCACTTGACTACACATGGTGTTGGCCATTCAGAGTTTTGCCAATAAGCACAGACATGTTCAGGAACAACAGGAAGGCTTATCTGTGGCAGTCGGTGAGTGGGATCTTAGTTCAGGACAAAAAAAACTGCAGATGCTGGAATCCAACATAGTCAAACAGGAGGCTGGAAGCAAGCCAGGCAGCATCTGGAGGAAAGGAGAAGTCAACGTTTCAGATTTTCTCCTTCTTTACGATTGGATGTAAGGGTAGGGCGAGCTGCAGATAAAGAGGTGGGGAGTGGTGGAGGTGGAATGGGTGGTGATAGGTGATCCTTGGTGGTAGTTACGATCTGATTGTTCGATGGGAGGGATAAATCGGGTTGGTGGCGGGAAGGGATGGTCAGAAGGTTGAATGGAATGGAGTAGGTGGGGCTGGAAGAGAGGGGTGGGGAACGGGTGGCAAGGTTATTTGAAATTTGAAAACTCAATGTTGAAATTGGAGTTGATAGATTGAGATCTCTAACCAATGTTATCAGTCCAATGCTGGCTCTAGCATAGGTGTGTCTGGCTACCTTCAGTGAGAGTTTAGAAATGGCCATGGAGACCCAGGCC
Source organism: Stegostoma tigrinum (assembly GCF_030684315.1). Taxonomy (NCBI): domain Eukaryota; kingdom Metazoa; phylum Chordata; class Chondrichthyes; order Orectolobiformes; family Stegostomatidae; genus Stegostoma; species Stegostoma tigrinum. The sequence goes on from NC_081377.1 coordinate 8,031,031, forward strand.
AGACAGACTCAGAGCCTGTCAATATACATACAGACCCCCTGTGGTGCTCTGTGTCAATAACAAGATGAGAGGGAGACAAGGGGGCTTGAACCACCCCCAGATACCATTCCTTGATTAAGGTGATCCCAAAAAATGGTATGATGCCAGAAATGTTTACCCCAACACAAAGATGACAGTTGCAAGGAAATTTCTTCAGGAGTGTGCTTTTCTCTCATGGCCCGTATCCCATTAGCAAGTCAATCTTTGTTACCCATGGACTCTGGTTCTGCTTCTTCACAGCCAGCTCTGAAAGTGAACAGATACCTTCTGATACTCCTATTTGTATCTGTCAGCCAGGGTTCCCTGATTGGGGCTGTTAATCTGGTCCAATCAGGAAACTCATATTCCATGAGGTGTACCTGCCTGACATCATTACAGTCACTACACAAAGAACAATGTGTGTGAGAAACTGACTTCAGGAGACTCCAGTCACCACCCATTGTCTATGACGTCCTACGCTCCATCTCTCACTGTCACCATTCCCTCAGTGGCCAGTGCAATGAAGCCCACCTCTGGACCTGAGTTTGTGGCTTTCCCTAGGACTGCATGGATAAGACTTTTTATCAGTATAGAGTTAATCAGTAGGACTGACCACTGCCCACCCCTCTCCAAAACTAACTTAATATTACAGACCTAACTGAACATGGACTAGATTCTGGACTGATCTCCATGTCATCCTGAATGATCTACTTGTAATTCCTGACTGGTGGCACTTGACCTGCAGGACTGAGTGTGCCTGAATCCCTGGACTGCAAGCACACAGATCCCCAGAGCTGATAGAACCAAGTGCCTATCTGATTTGGCTAAGAGCCTGGGCTGGAATTAGACAAACTTCTTGACTGACCATAGTCCTCCTTGACTCGGTTAAAGACTGCTCCCCTTTGACCTTCATGCTTGGCCATTTTCTTGAAGTGCATCATTGTGTCTGACATTGATGTAGCCACACAGCAACATGCCTACCCTCTAGACTGTTCAATTCTCCCCAACACGGCAAGCTTCCTGCCTCCACCCTTAACAGCAAAGCAAGCCACAGATGTTGACAACCTATAACTGAGCAATGGAGACCCAGTGTGCTACAAAGCAACGTGAGCCACTGGATGCTGGGCAGTTGGTAATTCAGTGCTGAAGTCAGTCAGCGTACATTAAAAATGCAATGTGAAGTAGATGGCAGCCTCCAAATAAGTGCAAAGTTAAATGAGGCTTAAGAAAACAAGCCAAGAGCAATAAATTGCATCCTGTGTTCCCCTGAATGCATGGTTTTGCAGAGGTTTGCAGAAGTGATAGGTGGCCCAGGGCACCAAAGTGGAGTGGTGAAGGCCTGAAGTGGTGGCTGTAATGGCCATGCTGCTGAGGTGAGGCTGCAGGTTTGCTGATGCTAACAGGTGTGGATGTGGAGTTAAGGAGCACGGGGCCTATGAAGCATGTAGGGACATTGTGCTGTAGGCACAGTCAGATGATGACGGGATCAACAACTGGTGAGCTGCAGCTATCAGGCACCCAGCCTGATTCTCATGTCAGGAGCAGGCTCCAACCAGTTTCTCAGGGAAGACGAGAATTGGAAATAACTTCTAAATAAGGCAAGTTGGGTATTAAGAAGATCAAATACACAAAGATAAGGTGGCCACCGCTATGTAGTGAAATTCTGAAGTTGCCACAATGGCTCGAGAAGATCGTAAATATTGTATCTTGATACTGAGACTCTAACCTATTTTATTCGCATTTTTCCCACCTTTCTTAACATGACTCATGATAGACTGGGGCGAGAAATTTCCACCGTTACTATATCATCTATGTTCATTTTTCCAGTAGAATATTAAGGATGTGCTGCAATGGTGGAAGTGTTCTGTTTCGATACAATATTGGGGTGAGGTACTATACACCAGCTCAGATGCACATAAAAGATCTCTTAGCACTACTTCAAAGGAGAGTTGTTCAGAAGTAGTTCTTGCCAAAATCCTGACCAATAGTTATCCCTCAAAAATCAATTAATCGTGATCAACTGCTGTTAGTGAGAACCTGCTGCCTGCAAATTAGAATCATGGAACCCCCACAGTGTACCATTCAGCATGCCAAGTCTATATCAACCTTCTAAACAGCATCCCATCCAGGCCAACTCCCTGTAAACCTGCATTTCCTGTGGTTAACCCCTGCTAGCCCGCAAACCCCGGATGCTGTGGGCAATTTGGCATGGCCAATCACCTAACCTGGAGCACCCAGAGGAAAACCCACGCAGAGAATGTGCAAACTCCACACAGCTCATCACCCACGGCTGGGAGCGAACCCAGGTCCCTGGCGCTGAGAGGCTGCAGTGCCAACCACTGAGCCACTGTGCCACCCTGCTGGACATTTAGGCTGCTGTAAACTTCAAATATCCTTATTCGGCTGTAAAGTGCTTTTGAGGTGTGGAGAAGTCATGACAGGACCTATATCAGAGCAAGTTCATTTTCCCTTCTGTACCATAAAGGAATTCCAATGTTGAACTTATTGCTAATGTTAGTCCTATCAGTTGTTATCATGAGGTGATCACTTTTTTTCATTGTTTTGTTCTGCAAGTTTAAATTTATTCATTTGGGGAATGTCAGCTTTGCTAAAAAGCTAACACTTACTGCTGCATCCTAAAGAGAACTCACTGTTGCCATAACGCAGAGTGTTTGTTTAGGGCGATGAACAGGGTGCTATTCAATTGGGTTACTTTATCCAGGATGGTATTGAGATTCTTGAGTCTTGTTCGACCCACACCCATTGAGGTAAGTGAAGAGTGTTTGACCAATGCCTTGACCTGTGCCATTAGATGATGGATGGCCTTTGGGGAGGTAGGTGATGAGTTATTTATCAAAGAATTCCTAGCCTCTGACTTGGTTGAATCAACATAATACCTGAGTGCCAATATTGGGAAAATAAAGACTTAATGAAGAAATGGAGACCACATCACATACCAAGTAATAGTTCCATCTGAGTATCAAAATGAAAGTTTGCAAATGGCTTAAGATATTCCAATGGCTGATCACTTCAGTATCAGTAAAACGTACCCTGAAATATTAAGAGATAGTAAGAACCACAGATAACAGTGTGGACCTGGAGGAACACAGCAGGCCAGGCAGCATCAGAGGAGTAGGAAAGTTGATGTTTCAGATCAGGAATCTTCATCAGGAATGAGGCTCCATGGAATCCTGACCTGAAACGTCAACTTTATCCCTAAATATTAAATGTTTTTTATTCACCAGGATTACATAAAGATGCAGTGACATTTTACCAGACATGCCAAACATGTCAGATAATGGAAAAACACCAACCCTCAATTAAGCATATAATCTGTTGTAACTTTCTGTATCATGAATATTCCAATTTTTACATTGCTGGCTTATGGTGTTCTTTTCTGAGGTCTCTCTGTTCTAACATTCCTTTAACACTGCATCGTTTCTTTTATATTATCTCTCATCATTCAATTTGTTAACATACATTTTTCACAGTTCTGTGCCTTAACTTTCATCATTATGTGCCTGCCTATTTCATTAGTCAGTGAGTGTCCTTCCTTTGTCTGTTATAGAATCATAGAATCATTGTGATCTACAGCTCATAAAAAGGCTTTCTGGAACATTACATCTGCTCTGGTCAAAAACAGGGTTGAACTATTCTATTCCCATTTTCCAACACTGGCTCCCCGCCTTGTTTGTTTTGGTATTGCAAGTGCAAATCTAAATAATTCTGAAATGTAATGAAGATTTCTCCCTCTAACATCCTTTCATGGAGTGAGTTCTACATTAACACCACTCTCTGGGAGAAAGATTATTTCCTGACATCTGCTGTAACTCTTCTGCCGCTTACCTTAAACCTATGCCCCCGGTTGTTGATCCCTCTATCAAGGGAAAAAGTTTCTTCCTGTTAACCCTATATATGATCCCTCATAATTTTATACACCTCATCATGTCCCCTCTTGATCTCCTCTGCTCTAAGGAGAACAGCCCCAGTCTGTCGAATCTCTCTTCATCACCATGGTAACATTCTGGGAAATCTTCTCTGCGCTCTCTCCAGCGTTATCACAGGTCCCCTGTAATGTGGATTCCTGAACTGTGCTCAATTATCTAACTGTGTGGGCTAACCAATGTTTATACAGTTTCAGCATAACTTCCTTGCACTTAAACTTCATGTATCAACTAATAAAGGCAAGCATATATACTGTATGCCTTCTTAACCACTTTCTCCATCTATCCTGATACGTTAAGAGACCTGTGTACATGCACAATGCTTTCCAGGGACCTACCATTTATCATGTACAAGGACAAATGTTTATTCTCACATTTATTTTGCCACTGATGAGCCCATCTGACCAGCCTGGCTATTTGTCCTGAAGTCAAAGGGTATATTCCTCACCATTGAGCACCCCACCAATGTTTTTTTATTGTCTGTGACCTTGCTGAACAACCCTCCTACATTCACATCTAAATCATTGATATGAACCACAAACAGCAAGGGCCCCAACACTAACCCCTTTGGGATCGCACTGGGACAGGCTTCCAGTCGGAAAAACTTCCTCAACCACCATCCTCTGCTTCCTCCCACTCAGCTAATTGTGGATCTAATTTGCCAAATTTCCTGGATCCCGGGGGCTTTTACCTTTGCTCTCAGTCTCCCAAAAGCCTTGCTGAAGTCCAAGTAGGCTACATTTAAAGCACAAGTGGGCACTGCTGCCTCACAAGGCCAAAACATCAGGTTCAATTCCAGCCTCAGGCAACTGTCTGTGTGGAGTTTGCACATTCTCCCCGTGACTGTGTGTGTTTCCTCCAGGTGCTCCAGTCTCTTCCCACAGTCCAAAGATGTGCAGGTTGGGTGGATTAGCTTTGTAAATTGCCCACAGTGTCCAGGGATGTGTAGATTAGGTGGATCAGCTGTGGGAAATGCAGGGTTAAATGTGTTGGATGAGGTGTGGATTGGAGTGGGATGCTCTCCGGAGAGTCGGTGTGGACTTGTTGGGCTGAATGGCCTGCTTCCACACTGAAAGGAGTCTGTGATTCAATATAAAACATTACCCCCATCTACACATCTACCATTTTTTCAGTGTGTGTGTGTGTGTGTGTGTGTGTGTGTGTGTGTGTGTCTGTGTGTCTGTGTGTCTGTGTGTCTGTGTGTGTGTGTGTGTGTTTGTCAGTGATTGCTGTTATAATTATTTTTAGGAGTTCAGAACTAAACATTGATTCCTTCTTTAAATTTACAAATGAACTGGTCTCGGTTCTGTCCTTGAGAGTCACAGCACTCAATTAGGTACGCACATTTCTTCAAAGTAAAAATGGGGAAAATGGGCTAAGTATGACCATATCTCCCTCCACCCCATCTCTAAGACTCCATTTTTTGCACATTTCTGATGTTTTGAGTATTATTGTGCATGTGCAGTCTGCCAGAGCTGTGAATTCATTCTAATTGCTGGGTCTCTGGGTAGCATTTTGTCACTGGTTTCAGGTCCCAGCAAGATCAGCTCAGCAATTTTACTGTGGCATCCTGTAATTGGCTGCCCCTGGGCTCACTGTACAAAAACGGTTCAAAGGACAGCTCTCTCAAAGACTTGCAAAGGTGCCAACTGACTTTCTGGGATGGATCACCATTCAGGGTTTTTGATGTTGTTACCAGTAGGAAACTGGGGGGTTCAGGGGTAACACGGTGTAGAGCTGGATGTGCCCAGCAGGCCAGGCAGCATCAGAGGAGCAGGAAAGCTGACGTTTTGGGTCTGGACCTTTCTTCAGAAAGTAGTTTTACAGACCTGAAACATCAACTTTCCTGCTCCTCTGATGCTGCCTGGCCTGCTGTGTACATCCAGCTCTACACCTTGTTATCTCAGACTCCAGCATCAGCAGTTCCTACTATCTCTGGTATGTTCAGAGGCCTGGTACCAAAGTATACTGAATTTGTCGGTTTAACATCAGTCACGGCTCATTTTGAGCTCAATCAGTTTTAACATAATGTCATCTGGAAAATCTAAACTTTCACCAATCCATGTTAAATATCTAACTACTGCTTTGCTTTCCTTTGGTTGAAGGTTTGTTTATACTTCAGTAATTTGAAGAGAAGAGCCAATGGAGATTGGGGACTCCATAAGCAGAAAAGAATAAGTTGATGTAAAGGTAAAGAGATTTATTTGGAAGGGGGTAGATGTGAAATGTCTGGTAGTAGGTTAGAAGGTCTCAGACAATGACTGGCAGCCTGACACACAAAGCCCAAAAGTGATTAAAATTGCAATCAATACATAGAAAGCAATGTTGCCGCTGAGTTTGCATATTAATATGCAATTCTCATAAAGTTGGTGTGCCCTCTCCCTGTACCAAGTGCTGACCAAATTCCCAACACACTTAGTCTAACTCCTACATCTAAAGAAATTCCTTATGCACTGTTTTCCCAATGTACGTGAACCCGTTCTTGGCCTGTAAGATTTTCAAAAGATACAAATTCTGCCTAAACTAAAAAAAAATCACATCAGATGACAACTTTAATGCAGGGTATTTCATCATGAGAAACAGAATTTTTAATTGCTCTTTTTAAAGTTAGCCTAGAGCCAGGATGTACTTAATCCCCCAACACCACATTGTGCTAAAACCTCCCAGGTCTTTAACTCTATTATTGTAACTTTAGTGCATCTCTTAAAGGAGACAAGGCGTTGATATTTCAATGAGAAATATGTGATATTCTGTACTCCCTGCCAGCAGCTGATTGCACTGATAGGAGGAGTTGATGTCATTTATCCCCAGAATGGCGCTGCTTCTTGCTCTACTGTGTTTTTGACCTGGCAGTCCAGATGTTCAAAGACCCAAAACTACTTGTATCATCTGCAAATATCAGCATCTTTGGTTTCCATTCTAAGTGATACACCATCCTGATATGAACACATTCTGAATTCTCCATCACAGTACCTCAGCTACATTCAGTACAACAGATCGAGAGGGTGGGTTAACAGTAGCTTCACAAGGGCACTGACAGCAAACAATTAATATTGATCTTCCTGTTATAGACCAGACCAGAACTTCTCAAAATATTGTAAGAAGGTAGCCAGGACCCTCACTTTTTCTCATTTTAAAGACAAATGTAAAGTACTGTGTTCCAGATGCAAATTGATTGGTCACACTACTTGACGTTAAGCAAAACATAATTTATTCAAAAACTGAGAGACAGCAAGAGCTGCAGATGCTGGAGTCTGAGATAACACTGTGCGTAGCTGGAGGAACACAGCAAGTCAGGCAACTTCAGAGGAGCAGGAAAATTGACCTTTCGGGTCGGGACCCTTCTTCAGAAATGGAAGTGGGCTCAGAAATAAATAGAGACAGGATGGGTGGGGCTGGGGAAGGTTGGTGGTATGGTGATAGGTGAGTGCAGGTAGGGATTGGTGGGGATTGGTCAGTGAGGCGCGGGCAGACAAGTTGGAGAGAAGATGGACAGGTTGTGTCAGGTCAAGGAGGTGGGGATGAGAGGGAGGCTTGGGCATGGGATGAGGCTGGGGGTAGGAGATTTTAAAAATGGTAAAATTTGCTGGTGGTGGTACTGGCATTTGTATTGGTACTGGTGCTGGTACTGGTACTGATGTTGGTTCTAGTGCTGGTGTCGGTACTGGTTCTGGTGTTGGTACTGGTGCTGGTGCTGGTATTGATGTTGGTTCTAGTGCTGGTATTGGTACTGGTGTTACTGGTGCTGGTACTGGTGCTGGCGCTGGTACTGATGTTGGTTCTAGTGCTGGTGCTGATACTGGTACTGGTGCTGGTACTGGTGCTGGTGCTGGTACTGGTGCTGGTACTGGTACTGGTGTTGGTACTGGTGCTGGTACTGGTACTGATTGCTGGTACTGGTACTGATGTTGGTTCTAGTGCTGGTGTTGGTACTGGAACTGGTGTTTGTTTTGGTACTGGTGTTGGTACTGATACTGGTGTTGGTTCTGGTACTGGTGTTGGTTTTGGTATTGGTGTTTGTTCTGGTACTGGTATTGGTATTGGTACTGGTGTTGGTTTTGGTATTGGTGTTTGTTCTGGTACTGGTATTGGTATTGGTACTGGTGTTGGTACTGGTACTGGTACTGATGTTTGTGCTGGTACTGGTGCTGGTACTGGTACTGCTGTTTGTGCTGGTACTGGTGCTGGTGCTGGTACTGGTGCTGCTGTTTGTGCTGGTACTGGTGCTGGTACTGGTACTGATGCTGGTACTGGTACTGATGTTTGTGCTGGTACTGGTACTGGTGCTGATGCTGGTGCTGGTGCTGGTACTGGTACTGGTACTGGTACTGATGCTGGTACTGTTACTGATGTTGGTCCTAGTGCTGGTGTTGGTACTGGTTGGCCCCTCGAGCCTGCCCTGCTATTTAATAAGATCATGGCTGATCTTTTTGAGACTCAGCTCCACTTACCCGCCCACTCACCATAACCCTTAATTCCTTTACTGTTCAAAAATTTATCTTAAAAACATTCAGCGAGGTAGCTTCAACCGCTTCACTGGGCAGGGAATTCCACAGATTCACAACCCTTTGGGTGAAGAAGTTCCTCCTGACCTCAGTCTTACATCTGCTTTCCTTTATTTTGAGGCAATGCCCTCTAGCCCTAGCTTCACCTGCTAGCGGAAACAACCTCCCTGCCTCCACCTTATCTATTCCTTTCATAATCTTATATGTTTCTATAAGATCGCCCTCATTCTTCTGAATTCCAATCAGTATAACCCCAGTCTACTCAGTCTCTCCTCATAATCCAACCCTCTCAACTCTAGAATCAACCGAGTGAATCTCTTCTGCACCCCCGCCAGTGCTAGTATATCTCTTCTCAATTAAGGAGACCAAAACTGCACACAGTACTCCAAGTGTGGCCTCACCAGGACCCTCTACAGCTGCAGCATAGCCTCCCTGTTCTTAAACTCCATCCCTCGAGCAATCACAGACAAAATTCCAGTTTCCTTTTTAATTATCTGCTGCAACTGCAATCTGACTTTTAGTGATTCATGCACAGGGACATGCAAATCCCTCTGCACAGCAGCGTGCTGCAATTTTTTTACCATGTCAAACATAGTCCATTTTGTTTTATTCCTTCCAAAATGGATGACCTCACACTTATCATCATTGTACTCCATCTGCCAGACCTTTGCTCACTCACTTAGACTATCTATATCTCGCTGCAGACTTTCAGCATCTTCTGCACACTTTGCTCTACCACTCACCTTAGTGTCATCTGCAAATTTTGACACACCACACTTAGTCCCCAACTCCAAATCATCTGTGTAAATTGTAAACAATTGCGGTCCCAATGCTGATCCCTGAGGCACACCACTAGCCACTGACTGGCAACCAGAAAAACACTCATTTATCCCTACACTTTGCTTTCTACTGGTCAACCAATCCTCTGTCCATGCCAGTACATTACCTATAATACCACACAACGTTACCTTATGTAGCAGCCTTTGGCGTGGCACCTAGTCAAACGCCTTCTGGAAATCCAGATACACCACATCCACAGGTTCCCCATTGTCCACCATGCAAGTAATGTCCTCAAAGAATTCCACCAAATTAGTTAAACATGACTTACCCTTCGTGAACCCATGCTGGGTGTTCCCAATGGGACAATTTATATCTAGATGCCTTGCTATTTCTTCCTTAATGATAGATTCAAGCATTTTCCTCACTACCAAAGTTAAGCTAACTAGCCTATAGTTACCTGCATTTTGTCTACTTCCTTTTTTAAACAGTGGCATCACATTGGCTGTTTTCCAGTCTGCGGGAACCACCCCAGAACCCAGTGAATTTTGGTGAACAATTACTAGTGCATTTGCTATTTCCCCCATCACCTCTTTTAGTACCCTGGGTTGCATTTCATCAGGGCCAGGAGACTTGTCTACCTTTAGCCCCATTATCTTGCCCAGCGCTGCCTCCTTAGTGATAATGATAGTTTCTAGGTCCTCACCTGCTATAACTTTCTTGCCATTAGTTTTCGGCAAGTTATTTGTGTCTTCCACAGTGAAGACTGACACAAAATAACTGGTTAATATCTTGGCTATTTCCTCATTCCCAGTTATTAAATTGGCCTTCTTATCCTCTAAAGGACCAATGTTTAGCTTCGCCAGTCTTCTGTGATTTACGGAAATTTACAGATTTATAGGAACTTTTGCTGCCTGTTTTTATATTCTGAGCTAGTTCACTCTCATAATCGATTTTATGTTTCTGTACAAGTGTTTTTGTGGCTTTCTGTTGGCCTTTAAAGATTTCCCAGTCTGCTAGTTTCCACTACCCTTTGCTTTTTTGTATGTTTTTTTCAATCTGGTACTTTCCTTCATTTCCTTAGACATCCATGGCTGACTCTCTCTTTTCCTACAGTTCTTGTTTATCACTGCAACATACTTCTGCTGAGTAATGTGAAAAATCATTTTGAAAGTCCTCCACTGTTCCTCAATTGACCCACCATAAAGTTTTTGCTCCCATTCGACCTTAGCTAACTCCTCCCTCATTTATTCGTAGTCTCCTTCGTTTAAGAACAGGATATTGGTACTGGATTTAACCTTCTCAAGCTCCATCTGGATTTTAAATTCGACCATACTGCGATCGTTCCTTCCAAGAGGAGCCCTAACTGTGAGATCATTAATTATTTGTGCTTCATTACACAGGACTAGATCTAAGATAGCATGCTCCCTCGTTGGTTCCATTACATATTGTTCAAGGAAACTATCGCGGATGCATTCTATGAACCCCTCCTCAAGGCTGCCATGACTGATCTGGTTTGACCAATTGATAAGTTGATTAACATCCCCCATGATAATTGCTGTACCATTTTTACATGCATCAGCTATTTCTATGTCTATTGCCCACCCCAACACGATGTCATTTTTTTGTGGCTGATAGACCACACCTATCAGTAGGCCCAGTAGTTTCAGCATGTTGTCTGTGGAGATGGTGTTACTTGGGACTTGTTCTTTTAGTATTGTTGCTGATGTTTCTCTCGCTCGTGGTATGTCAATCGATGTGAATAGGGCAGTAATGCCAAAGGATACCATGGTTTCGTCCTCATCTATTCTTATGTCTTTGAGGGAATTGAGGAACTCTTTGGCTGAGTGGATTAAATGGGGTGATTTGCTGACGAGGTGCTTTCATTTTCATTGTAACTCCTTGGCTAACCTGTGTGTTAATGTGCCTGAGAGGGAGCTTATGGGTCTGAGGGTTACTTCCAGTTTGTGTAACTTTGGGAAGCTGTAGAATCGAAGGAGTGTTTGCCTATTCAGGTTTCATTTTTAGATAGTCTGTTTTGTTGATCTGTTTGAGTCTCTTTGGTGTATAGATTTTTTTTTAGCCAGTTGTGGTTTTGGGTCTGTTTCCACTTGTGAGTATGTATTTGTGTCTGCTTGTAGTGTCTGTGCTTTAATGAGGCAGTCCTGTTTGTTTAGTATTGCTGTCATGCACCCTTTGTCTGCTGGTAGGATTATGATGATTTTGTCTTTTTTTAGTCCTTCTAGGGCCTTCCTTTCTGATGTGTTGAGAGTGTGAAGTTCATTGCTACTGGTCGGTATCTGTCTTATGGCTTGTTGTGTTTCCTCATTGATGCTGTTGGTCTTCATTGTGGCTTCCAGTGTGGTGAGGAACTCTGTCCTGTTAGTGTCTCTGTGGTTGTAATTGAGTCTACTTATTAGAAAAGCTTTCTCTATGTCTGCTAGTCTTCTGTCTGACAGGTTTCTTATCCAAGATAACAAAGTGTGAGGCTGGATGAACACAGCAGGTCAAGCAGCATCTCAGGAGCACAAAAGCTGACGTTTCGGGCCTAGACCCTTCATCAGAAAAGGGTGAGGGGGAGAGGGTTCTGGAATAAATAAGGAGAGAGGGGGAGGTGGATCAAAGATGGATAGAGGGGAAGATAGGTGGAGAGGAGGCAAGTGTCTGATCTTTGACTGTCATTTTGGTGGGTTAGTTTAGCTAGTTTTTCTTGTAGGATCTGTCTTTTCTTGGTTATTGATATTTGTTGACTGATGTTAATGGCTTGATCTAAGTTTGTTGTCCACTCTAGGTTGGTTGCATTGCGGAATAGGGTTTTTTGGCGCATAATTTCCCTGCCATATCTGTGGAGCCAGTTGTACATGTTATTAGTCATTACCTTCACCATTCTCTGGCCATTGTGTTCTGCTGTCCTATGTGCATGTGGGTTATTGACGAGGGGTTTGTATCTGACACTGTGTGGTAATACCTGGTTCATATTAACCCATCTGAGATGCATTAAATTTAGCATCTTTTGTCTTCATATTTTACATTACAACATTTTATGGTCAATGAAGAAGGTTTGAAGAGCAGTTATTGTTGTAATCAATTTATGCACAGCATGATCCCACAAACAATTGGGTATTGAAGGACATCTTCTGTTTTAGCAACGTTAGTTGAGGTTTAAGTTTTGTCCAGGATAACTCAACTTTCTCTTCTTTAGAAATTGCCACCAGCTCTCATACACCCATGTGAAACAGAAAGTAAGCTGGGACCTCACTTTCACATCCATTCTGTAAGATGGCACTAATGTAAGTGTTGCATTGTTTCTTGGGATATGGAAGTCAAAAGGTCAGTACTTGTTGCCCATTGGAGAGGCTTCCTCCAACATTTCAGAGAGTAGTTCAGAGTCAGCTACATTAACAGCGGCCTGGACTCACATGTAGACCAGACCAGGTAAGTGTGGTAGATTTCCACCCCTAAAAGAGCTTAAGTGAACTGGATGTGGTTTTACAACTATGAATGACTGCATGTTCATCACATCCATTACTTTGAACTTTCTACCTGCTCAGATGGATTTGAGTCCAGTGCCTCATACTTCTACCTAGGCCTCTGGATTACTGGCCTAGTGACATGCCCACGAGAATGCTAATTTAGATTGCATGCTGAAGTTCTTTTTGTGTGGTAATGGCTCACAATGCACTTCCATCGAGAACAATGCTATCACAGAGCCAAGGTTAACCACATGCTGCTTTCACCCTCATGTTTATGTCCACGTTATAACTGGGTGTAGAAGTTACAAGATATGAAGTTAATGTTCATCGGCAAAGCAAACATTCCCATTCCAGCTAGAATCTGACCAGCTATTCCGACCAAATCCTAGAATTAATCTTCTCAAAATTCATTCTTTGGATTTAGGAATCATTGGTAATAGGAAATCTTATGGTTTTAAGAGGTTATTTTGTCCAATTTTCTTTTTGAAGAGAGGCTTAAGCAGGAGTACTGAATAATCTACCAGTACCACTGAGGGTAAACAGCTTTTGAGGCCTTGCTTTTTTTTCAATGTTGGAACAATAGGAGCAGCTTCGCTGGTTGTGGCCAGTTCTCAGACCATGGTTTCTATCTTTTTTTTGAGTTTAGATTCAGCAGAAGCTGCTGGAGTCTTGAAGAAGTAGAAGCCATTATTTTTACCTCTCATGGTTACAACTAGAAGTTGAGTTTCTCTTCTTGCTGTGGGTGTTGCATGTAAGCAAATCTGTTTTCTGAACTTGTCTTTTTGCCAAGGGATGTGTTTAGGGACATTATTATATCGGAACATATAATTAGTAATAGTTTTTGTATCTATTATTCTAGTAAGTTTTCCAATAGAGTTAAGTTATTCTAAGTATTTTTCCCTCTGCTGAGTTTGCTCCCAAGATGGCTCATTCCACTCCTGAACATCCCAGATGTCCTCCAATTTCAAGGCTCGCAAACCCCCCTCCTTGGTGGTTGAAAATGCTCTCAAACGCATCTCTTGCATTTCCTGCACCTCTGCCCTCACATCCCCACGCCCCCAGCAAAAACAAAAGACAGAGTCCACCTTGTCCTCACATATCACCCCACCAACCTCGGGATCCAACATATCATTCTCCACCACCTCCGCCCCCTACAATCCGATCCCACAACCAAAGAGGTATTTTCCTCCCTGCCCCATCTGCCTTTTGTAAGGACCGCTCTCTCTGCAACTCCCTCGTCTGTTCCACACTCCCCACAAACCCCACTGCCCCCGGAACCTTTTCCTGCAACCACAGCAAGTGCTACACCTGCCCTTATACTTCTCCCCTCACCCCCATTCCAGGTTCCAAAAAAATCTTCCACATCAGTTAGAGGTTCACTGCACATCCGCTAATGTGGTTTACTGCATCCGTTGCTTCCGATGTGGCCTCCGCTACATCAGTGAGACCAAGTCGAGGCTCGGAGGCTGCATTGTAGAACACCTGCTGTTTGCGTAAATGATGACACCTTCCAGTCACGAACCATTTTAACTCCCCCTCGCACTCCCTGGGTGACATATCCCACTCCCTGGGTGACATATCCATCCTGCACTGCCTCCAGTGTCACAGTGACACCACCCGCAAACCTCATATTCTGCCTTGGGAGCTTACAGCCCAACACCATTACCAACATCAGCATCTGTACCAGCACCTGTACCAACACCGGTACCAGTACCAAAGCTAACGTACCAGTACCAGTCCCAACACCAGCACCTGCACCTGTACCAGTACCAAAACCAGCACCAGCACCTGGACCTGTACCAGAACCAGCACCAGCACCTGGACCAGTACTGGAACCAACACCAGCACCTGGACCAGTACTGGAACCAACACCAGCACCTGGACTTGTACCGGAACCAGCACCAGCACCAGCACCTGGACCAGTACCAGAACCAGCACCAGCACCTGGACCTGTACCAGAACCAGCACCTGCACCAGCATCTGGACCAGTACTGGAACCAACACCAGCATCTGGACCAGTACCAGAACCAGCACCAGCACCTGGCCCAGTACCAGAACTAACACCAGCACCTGGACCAGTACTGGAACTAACACCAGCACCTGGACCAGTACCGGAACCAGCACCAGCACTTGGACCAGTACCAGAACCAGCACCAGCACCTGGACCAGTACTGGAACCAACACCAGCACCTGGACCAGTATAAGAACCAGCACCAGCACCTGAACCAGCTCTACCTTCACCATCACCTGTACGAGCACCAGAATTGGCTCCAGGGGGTAATGCTGCCAGCTCAGACTCTGATTGCCTAGGGATCCAGGTGACAGTGAATGATGGCAAGATGGAGGGCTACAGAATGAATATGGACTATGATGAGGTTGGGGGGAGCGGTGTGAAGAGGAACAGCCACAAGGCCAAAGGAGTGATTCCCAGCAGCTCCCCCACATCCACCGCAGGAAGTGCTACACTTGCCCCTACACCTCCTCCCTCACCCCCATCCCAGACTCCAAGATGACTTTCCATATCAAGCAGATGTTCACCTGCACATCTGCCAATGTGGTATACTGTATCCACTGTACATGGTGTGGCTTCCTCTACATTGGGGAAACCAAGAGGAGGCTTGGGGACCACTTTGCAGAACACCTCTGCTCGGTTCGCAATAAACAACTGCACCTCCCAGTCGCCAACCATTTTAATTCCCCCTCCCATTTCTTAGACGACATGTCCATCCTGGGCCTCCTGCAGTGCCACAATGATGCCACCCAAAGATTGCAGGAACAGCAACTCATATTCCGCTTGGGAACCCTGCAGCCCAATGGTACCAATGTGGACTTCATAAGCTTCAAAATCTCCCCTTCCACCACTGCATCCCAAAATCAGCCCGGCTCGTCCCCACCTCCCTAACCTGTTCTGCCTCTCACCTATCCGCTCCTCCCACCTCAAGCCGCACCTCCATTTCCCATCTACTAACCTCATCCCACCTCCTTGACCTGTCCGTCCTCCCCGAACTGACCTAACCCCTCCCCACCTCCCCACCTACACTCTCCTCTCAATCTATTTTCTCCTCTATCCATCTTCGGTCCGCCTCCCTCTCTCTCCCTATTTATTCCAGAACCCTCTCGCCATCCCCCTCTCTGATGAAAGTTCTCGGCCCGAAACGTCAGCTTTTGTGCTCCTAAGATGCTGCTTGGCCTGCTGTGTTCATCCAGCTTCACACTTTGTTATCGCAAATTCCTCATCATGCCTGTTTTATATTTGCCACCCCTTAGTTAAAACTATAACTGCTCATTCCAGATTGCCCCACAAGTGGGAACATTGCTGTGTGACCTCTTATTATTTTATATGTCTTAATTAGATCTCATCTCATTCTTCCACGTTCTTCTCATTCTTCTATGGGCTTAAAGTGCTCAATCTCTCCTCATTAGACAAGCCTTTCATCTCTGGAATTAATCTAATGAACATTCTTTGAACAGCCTCCAATGCAATGACACCCTCCCTCAAGTAAGGGGACCAGAACTGTATGCAGCTCTCCACATGCCATCTCACCAATGCATTGTACTATTGCAACAATACTTTTTATATTCTACATTAGCAATAAATGCCAAAAGTCCATTTACCCTCCTCATTATGTGCTGTACCTGCACACTAGTTTTCTGCCATTTATACACCCAGATTCCTCTGCACTGAAGCATTTTCATCCTTCCAAACATTAACTTACATGTATTATCTATCTCTATTTTGCTTGCATCCCAAATAGCAACTCCTTTGTCTTTTGCAATAGGCTCCTGCACCACCCAGTCCCCTTTCCCCCTTTGCCACTGCCAAAAGCATAAAACCCACCCCACTCTCAGTTCTGAAAAAGTCATAATTATTCTTTAAACATTAACTCAGTTTCACTCTCCACAGATGCTGCCAGACTTGCTGAGTTTCTCCGACAATTTCTTTCTTTCATTTCAGATTTCTAGCATCTGCAGTATTTTGCTTTTATTTGAGGCAGATGATCAAAAGCTTGACCAAAAAGATTTATTTTAAGGCATGTGTTGTTGAAGGAGCAATAGTCTGAGTGGATAGTAGGAATGTTTTCGGAAGTGCATTGCAGAACCTACCTCTAGGTAGCTGAAAGCTGTAGGCACCAGTGGTCAAACAATGATAGTTGGGGATGACATAATGGTTGGAATCTCTGATACCTGCTCCAAATCTCTTCACTCCGCCAATGTTGGTTCATTTCAGCACTCAATTTACAATGTTGCATCTACAACACAACTTAAATGAGCTGCCTGGAATTAAACTCATCCATTGCCCTGTTTATATTTCATTCCCGGTCTCTTTGATGGTCCCACCATTAGAATATGTGTCACATTGCCTACTGAAGCAAAGAGTAACATGACCATGGGCAGGAACACCCTTTGTTAAAAAAGTTTCCAAGTGAAAGTCTTAACTGTTATCTATGTTATATATTGGGGAAGTATCATGAGAGTAAGTATTCAAAGGATGGAAGGTAGTAAAATTGATGAATCGTTTAATGAACCTTCTGCAGATATGTGACTGAGGATCTCCAGAGATGGTACAAGTTGCTGAACAAATTATGCACTATTTCTCAAAATTTGTGATTCGTTTTTGCTTTGCTATTCCCTGGGGCCCATTCACCTTTTGTGCTCTATGAATTTTTCAGTAGAAAATCTAGTTAGCAATTTAGCTTGCTTTGAGCATAAAGCCATGAATCGCTGTTCATCATGACACAACTCACATTTTCCAACACTAATCTTTCTGTTTTAACACCTATCCTCGTTTTGCTGGTAATCTTCGAAGCGGCAATATTGAAGTAACAATTTGTCATGGGATTTGCAGACAGTACGATGAACTTCATTGTTGACAGCATGTGACAAGTGCTTCATAATTTTACCTGTGATGGATTTGCTGCATATCAAAGGAATTTTCTTAAATGGTAGCTATTTACTTTTCCTTCTGATTATTTCACTTGTGTTAGAGTCAAATCTATCTTCACGCTGTGAAAAAATACACTTGAACCACAAGGAATATCAAATATTGATTCTTATTTCTTGTTATGATATGGGTGGCACAATCCTTAGCATTGCTGCTTCTCAGCTCCAGGCAGCCAGGTTCAATTCCAGTCTCGGGTGATGGTCTGTTTGAGTTACAGGAATAGGGTGGAACTGGGTGGGATGGTCTTCGGAGTGCAAGTGCATGCTAAATAGCCTGCTTTGATGATATCTGCGAGCAGGGTTGAGGGAAGGAGAATGATTTTCCAGTGGGACCTGATCAGAGGACGAACATGAGCTATGCATTGGTCTTGCATTTGTCTTTGCAGGCTTTTTGAGAGATCTGCAAGAGATTTTCAGCTCATTTGTCAAACTGGATAAGTGAGCTAAGGAACCCAGCACATGATACTTTTGAAACATCTTTCGTAAAGGTAAATGACAGCTCACAGCAAAACCTAAATCAGGATATCTTTCCGAGAACACACTGTGTTGGTTGAGCTTGGGGTCATATTCTGCTTGGTATAAACCTATGGAAAAGTAAAGGCTGCCAGAGATAGTAGGAACTGCAGATGCTAGAGAATCTGAGATAACAAGGTGTAGAGCTGGATGAACACAGCAGGCCAAGCAGCATCAGAGGAACTGGAAAACTGACGTTTCCGGTCTGGACCCTTCTTCAGAAGCCCATCATCACACACCAATATATTCAAGTACAGTACCTTAAGAAAAATTAAACCAATACAATCCCTACAGTGCAGATAGAGGCTATCCAGCCTATCCAGTCTGCACCAACTCTCTGAAGAACATTGTACTCAGTCAACTCTCTCCACTCTTACCCCCATATTTCCCATGGCTAACCCACCTAGCCTGCACGTCCCTGGACACTATGGGCAATGTAGCTTTGCTAACTGACCCTAACCTGCACATCGTAGGAGGAAACCCACGCAGACACAGGGAGAATGTGCAAATTGCACACAGACAGTCACTCGAACCTGGAATTGAACGTAGGTCGCTGGTGCTGTGAGGCAGCAGCGCTAACCGCTGAGCCACCGTGCCGCCCACATCCTGGCCAGTTTTGTGTATTGAACTCGTGCAGACCCGATCGAGATGTTGGTGATGGTCAAAGGATGGGGATAGATCACAAGAGACTGATGTCTGAGGCAAAAGCCTGAATTGAGCTATTCAAGACTGATGCCATGCCTTCACCCAAATTACAGCGAAAATCTGGAACTCAGACCCAAAAAATATGCATGGGGTGGTGGTCCATTGGAAATTTCAAAACTGCTACGTTTTTGCTGTGTAAGATTGTCAATGGTTAAGGATCTGAGGCAGGCAGGTAGACTTAAAACACTTCAGTTAGGGTCTAACTAAATGGCAACAGAGGCTTTAGAGTCGAAAAACGACTTATATTCCCCAAATAACAGGACTGTAATCCTCACCATCACACAGTTTGCCAAGATCAGTAATGTGCCAACAAATTACAGTGGAAAGGCAGGTTCTGCACCAGCAAGCTTACATTATCCAACTGATCAGTGTATCAGGTTTAGTGAGCTGATGCGGTATGCTGCCTAGCCATTGGTCTCTAGAGTGACCATTCACCAGTTAGGATAAAGATGAAGAGGAATTTCTCCTGCCAGAAGATAGTGAATCTGCACAGTTCCATACCAGAGGATTGTCAAGGGTGAGTCATTATATATATATTCAAGGCTGAGGTAGACAGATTTAAATACTGTAAGCAAACCAAGGGTAATGGGGAATAGGTAAAAAATGGGGTTGAAGACTAACAGAAGATCCATGATCTCATTAAATACCACTGTAGACTGGATGGACTGAAAGCCTACATCTGCTCCTATGTCTTCTGGCCTCAGGAAAGAGACATTTGGCCCATCATTCTTGCTCTGCTGTGCAACACAATCATAGTTGATCCTCTATCTCAATGCCATATTCCTGCACTATCCCCATACCCTTTGACACCTCAAACTTCTAGAAATCTGCCTTTTCCCTCTAACATCGTAGAAAATTCCTCAGGTTCACCACCTTCTAAGTGGAGAAAATTTTCGCCCCCTCTGTGCTGTGGGGTTTCTGACCCCGAAACAGTAAAGAAATGGCAATCTAGATTTAGATTTCTTTAATATTGTCACACTTACCTAAATAAGCAATCAAAAAGGGGAGAAACAGCAGAGAGCAGGATGAGAATGGGATATCAACAACTGAGACACCCCATAGATGCCAGACTGGAACCAGAAGCCCCTGGTCCCTCATCTGCAGCAAACTGGAAAATCGCTGCCGGCCTCAAGCGGCCAGAGCTTCAGTTGTCACCGCCAGCTTGAAATAAATCAATTTCCATCTCTGCATGGTACATGACTTGAAGGGTAACTTGTAGTTGGCAGTGTAACCCTTTTGAGCACAAAGTCTAGGCTGATGCTCAATGCAGGGCTTTCATGTTCTGAGTTCGGATGTTGGTCCTTTCTTTGATTTACTTATTTCCTTTGTTTTCGATAAGAAACAGTGCAGCTGGTCCTGAAGGAGCAGATCTCTGCCGATCATTTTTGGGGTCCTCCTTTCTCATTTCCGTTGGACTCAAAATTCCAGGACTCATTTTGACCCAGTTTCATATGCTTGTTATTAATATCAATTAACTACCATAAACGTCCCGGGTATTTTCCCACAAGGCCTTTTTTTGCACTCATTGTGTCACAATAAATAAATATTCACAAAGAAAAGGAACTGGTAGTTTTAGTATGTAGCTGGGACCTGTGAATTTTCTTTTATTTGTACAGGACTGACTACTTCGATGAATGACTGCAGTTTAAAAGAATAGAAAATGCAGCTTTCTGCAAATTACTTACAGTAATTCTGTCATTGCTTCCCTAACAAATGACAGAGGTTTCTTAATCACTGAGGGCCCCATTAGGGAAACATGAAAAGTTGTATTAAATAACCAGCATTATCACTATTAAACCTTGACAAGCTTCATTTCTTGCTGCCACTCTCATGCTTTTGTCTCCTATTCTCCGGTTTATTCTCTCCCTCACTCCCTCAATTTCACTCTTCTGTCTGTATCTCTTCCTCTAATGCTGTCAATCTCTCAATTTTGCACTCTTTCTCATTGTTTCTTGTCCCAGAGCATGCTGGAGCGACTCAGCAGATCAAGCTATATCTAGGAGGAAAAACAGAGTTAACGGACACTGAATATTGATTCAGCTTCTCCCCCTCATGATGCTGCCAACCTGCTGAGTTTCTCCAGTCTTCACTGTGTTAGTCCCAGTCATGTAGCTCAACTCCCATTATATTTCAGGATCATCATCATCACCCTGCGGTCCCTCGCAGATAAAGAGTGGCTGTACAGACTGATGTGGTTACTGCATGCTCTTATTAACATAGGGGCAGGTGGTGGTCGCTGGAAAGGGTGGGTGGGGCGTTGGTGTGGCAGCGCACTCCTTTCACTGTTTTCTTTTGGATTCTGTTTTTTCCCGACAGCAAGTCTCAAGGTGCTCTACACCGTCCTGAATGCTCCTCCCTCCACTTTGGATGGTCTTGGGCCAGTGATTCCCAGGTGGGAATGCTGCACTTTGCCAGTGAGGCTTTGAGGGTATCACTGAAACACTTCCTCTGTCCACCTGGGGCTCGCCTGCCGTTTCAGAGCTGGGAGTATAGAGCACCTGCCCAGGGAGTCTCGTGTCGGTCATGTGGACAATGTGCCCAGCCCTTCACAGCCAATCAAGGGGCGTTCAGTGCCTCGATGCTGGGGATATTGTCCTGGTTGAGGACACTAGTGTTGGTGTGTCTTTCTTCCCAGCTCGACAAGAAGATCTTTCACAGGCAGTGCTGGTATTACTGCTCCAGTGCCTTGAGGTTCCTGCTGTAGAGAGCCCATGTCTGAGACCCATATAGGAGGGTGGGAATCACTACAGCTCTGTAAACCATTGGCGTGGAATCAGATCTGTTGCTGTTGCCTTTGAACATCCTCTTCCTCAGGTGGCCGAAGGCTGTTCTAGCACACTGGAGGCGATGCTGGATCCCTTCATCAATAGCTACTTCAGCCATCAGGACACTCCTAAGATTGTGGTCAATGTTCTCTAATATCTCCCCATGCATTTCAGCACCCCCTACCTCAGTAGCAACATGTGAAATTGCACTAACACAACTATTGACCTTTCAATGTTGCTGATTCAAGCCAAGAAATTGCCCAAATTCCATTTCATTAGAAACACACAGCAAGAAGGAAGAGGAAATCTTAGCCCTCCGAGTTAATAGTTTCTCTCAGTGCCTTTCTATGTTTTCTTCCAATCTTTTTAAACTTGGCTTTGAGAAAACTAGACAGCCCATTCACATCCACTTCATTCAGGCCCCTCACATTTATACACCTCAGTCAAATGGACAATTTCAGCCAATGTCATTTTTCCTCACAGTTGTATTTTTCCAGTCAAAGTAACATCCCTTTACATCCCTTCTGTCCCTTCTGTTGTACAATCACATCCATTCATACAAGTTCTCAAGTTGTAGCCTGGCTAATGATGTACGCAGTTTCATCAAGATCTCCCTGATCTCATATTCTAAATCTCTGCTCATAAATGAAAGGATTTCATACGCTTGCTTAACAACCTCATAGTCATTGAATTCCTACACTGTGGAAACAGATCATTTGCCCCATTGAATCCACAGCAAACCTCCAAAGGCGAACCCAACCAGATCCACACCACCCCACCCAACACCTGTAACCCTGCATTTCCCATGGTTATTCCACCTAGCCTGCACATCTCTGGATGCTATGGGCACTATAGCATAGCCAATCCGCCCAACCTGGCCATCTTTAGACTATGGGAGGAAATTCATGCAAACACGGGGAGAATGTGCAAATTCTGAACAAACAGTCATTCAAGATTGGAATCAAACCCAGTTCCCTGGTTCTGTGCAGCAGCACTGCTAACCACTGAGCCACTGTGTCCTGTTAACTTCAGGGATTTGTGAACAATCGTTTCAAAGTTCCTTACTTGACTTACTCTTGTGTTTGGCTTCAAATATGTGTTTGTAGCTTACAAAGTGAACTATCTCTGTTCCTGGCCTGAGGTAAGGTTGTTTTGTCTTAGGTTAGTATCACTGATTCTTTTTTGGTTTCTGTCCGATACAGTCTGAGTAACATTCTCCACAAAATCACAGAATTGCTGCCATTTGGCCCATCATGTCTACACTGACTGTCTGACCATTTTGATGCAATGTCTAATGACCTCATAAATGCTTCAATTGAAACAGTCTGCAGCACCATTCCAAACAGTGCATTTCAGACTCTACTGATCTCATGAGAAAGTTTTTCTTATCTTAAATTTGTCCCCTTTGCAAAATACTTTTAACTCTGTGCCATCAAGCTGGAGTTTTTACATCATCTTCAGGCAAATTGAGGTTTTCCACTCTTTTTTCTCCAGGGCAAAATGGATACTTTCCCGTTTTTTATTGTACAACACATAACTTTTATGCCTTTTTCCACGACATCCTCAGATAAGATTGTGCACCTGTGGCCTTAATAAATTCTTCCTTCCTGAATTGCAGTTTGAATGATGGATCTCCTGCTCTTATTGCAACCTCAATAGTCTTCTAAGTATCTTTGTCTCCAGACTGTGTCAATTTTAGCTTTAATTGTCGCTTCTATCATTGTTATTCTGCTTCACCTTGTTCCTGATGCTGAAACCTCAGTAGGAAGTATTTCAATGGCCCTTGATTTCCCAACTGTTGCTGGGATGCGTGACGCTGTTTGTTATGATTTTCAATGTGACATTCTTTTTTAACTTGTCACTTTCTCAGCCTGTTTCTTTTTCTGCCGATACATTAAAGCTGTGCAGCTGCGACCTAACCTTTCAACTCCTATACTCAATGAATTGACCAATGAAGGCCAGCATGCCAAATGCCTTTTTCACCACCCTGTCGCCCTGTGGCTCCAGTTTCGAGTAACTGTGCATCTACATCCCAAGGTCTCTTTGTTTGGCAACACTCCCCAGGACCTTACCATTAAATGTACAAAACCTGCGCTGATTTGTCTTTCCAAAATGAAGCACCTCACTTTTACCTAAATTGAACACCGTCTTCCACTCCTCAGCCCATTGGCCCATCTGATCAAGGTCCCATCGTACTCTAAGATAATCTTCTTCAATGTTCAATAAATGATGCAAAATAGTGGATGAAGCACCAACCCTCACAGTATACCACTGGCCAAAGGCCTCAATGAAAAACAACCCTCCTCCGTCACCCTCTGTCTCCTACCTTCTAGCTAATTTTGTATCTAATTACTGCCTTCAGTTCTGGTCCCTCTACAACAGGAAAGAGGATGTTTAACTTGATAGGTTCAGAAAAGATTTACAAGGATATTGTTGGGATTGGAGTGTGTGAGCATCGGGAGAGGCTGAATAGGCCGAAGCTGCTTAGCCATTTTTGTATCAATTGACAAGCTCACCCCGAATCCCATGTGAATTAACTTTACTAATTAGTCTGCCATGCAGAACCTTGTCAAAGGCTTTGCTAAAGTCCATGAAGACAACTTCTACTGCTCTACCCTTAATCTTTTTGGTTACTTCCTCAAAAAACTCAGTCAAGTTTGTGAGACAAGACTTCACTCACACAAAGCCATGTTGACTGTCCCTAATCAGTCCTTGCCTCTCCAAATGCATGTAAATCCTATCTTTCAGAGTCACCTCCAACAACTTAGCCACCTCGGAAGTTGGCTCACAGGCCTACAGTTCCCAGGCTTCTCCATACATCCTTTCTTAAACAAAGGAGCAGCATTAGCCAGCCTCAAGTCTTCCCTCACCGACCCATAGTTATAGATTGTACAAATATTTCTGCTAGGGGCCCCACAATTTCATCCCTAATTCCCACAACATCCTGGGATACGCTAGATCAGGTCCTGGAGATTTATCCAACGTTATGTCTTCTAAGACCTTCAGCACTTCCTCTTCTGTAATGTAAAGTGTTTTCAAAACGTCCATATTTATTTCCCTGAGTTCTCTAGCCTCTATTTCTTTATTCACAGTAGAAGCTGATGAGAAATATTCCTTTATTCATTCACAGGATGAGGATGTCGCTGGCTAGGCAACTATTGTTCATTCCTCATTGCCCAGAGGGCAGTTAGGAGTCAACCACGTTGCTATGGGTCTGGAGTCACATGTAGGCCAGACCGGGTGAGAATGGCAGTTTCCTTCCCTAAAGGGCATCAGTGATCCAGATGGGTTCTTTCCTGACAATCAACAGTGGATTCATGGTCATAGTTAGTTTCTTAATTCCACATATTTATTGAATTCAAATTCCACCATCTTCTGTAGCAGGATTTGAACCTGGGCTCCCCTGAATATTATTTGGTGTCTGGATTAGCAGTCCAGCGATAATACCACTAGGTCATACCATTTCCAGTGAGATAGTCATCTAATGTCTGTCTCATCTCCTGAAGTTCAACACAAGATGATTTATTCAATCTTTAAACTGGCCTACTTTCTTTCTGGTTGTTCTCTTGCTCTTAATGTACTTGTAGAATCTCTTTGGATTATCCTTAACCTTATCTGCCAAGGCTATCTCATATACTCTCTCTGCCTCCTGTTCTCCCTCTTAAGAATTACCCCACACCTTTTATATTGTTCAAGTAATTCATTTGAACTTTACATTGTTCAAGCAGTTCATTTGAACCTAGTAGTTTACACCTAAGATATGATTCTTTTATATTCTTGAATGAACTGCAATATCTTTATTCATGCATCTTTCTCTAATCCTACCAGCCTTACCTTTCACCCTGACGGGAACATAATGACTCTGAACTCTCGTCCTGCACTTTTGAAAACATCCCACTTATCAGATGTCCTTTTATTTGTGATTAGTCTATTCCAAGCAATTTTTGAATGTTCCTGTCTCATACCATTGAAATTTTCCTTAGTCCAATTAAAGTTTATTTTTTATAGAAGGCTTATCCTTTTCCATAACTATTTTAAAGCTAATAGAATTGCGCTCACTAAGCCCAAAGTGTTCCCCCACAAACACTTCTGTCTCTTGCCCTGCTTTCTTATGCAAGAGCCAGTCAAGTTTTGCTCCTTCTCGAGTAGGAACATATACATATTGATAAAGAAAATTTCCTTGAACACATTCAACAGATTCTTCACCATCCAATATTTTAACAGTATGGTAGTCCTAGTCAATAGTTGGAAAATTGAAATCACCTACTATTACAACTTTATTATTCTTACATAAATCTGAGATCTCTCCACATGTCTGTTTCTCAATTTCCATTTGACTGTTGGGGACCTATAGTATTACCCCATCAAGGTGATCATTCCTTTCTTATTTCGAATTTCAATACATATTTTCACTGAATAATTTTTCAGAAATACCTTCTCTAGTTACAGCAGTAATGTTGTCCTTAATCAAGAATGCCACTCCCCATCTTCTCTTACCTCTCTTTCTATCCTTCCTCTAGCACCTGAAACCGGGAACAGTGAATTGCCAGTCCTGTCCATCCCCTCAGTCAAGTTTCTGGAATAGCTATGATGTCCCAACCCCATGTTCCCAAACATGCCCTGAGTTCATTTGCCTTAAGACCCCTTGCACTGAAATAAATGCAGTCGAATTCTTCAGAGTTGCTTCATTCTCCGACTTGTTCTTGTCTGTTTTTATGAATTAACTTGTTCTTTTGAGATTCAGAAACATCCTCATCTATCTTTCTATTTAATCTGCTAGTTAGGATCCCTCCACTTCTCCTCTCTAATTGTTTAGAACTTACCTTAATAGAACTAACAAATCTCCCCACTAGGATATTGGTTGCTTTCCAGTACAGGTGATACCCAATGTTTTTGAACAGATCTTTCCTGCCCCACAAGAGATCCCAATGATCTAAGAATCTGATTCCCTGAACATTATACCACTCTTCAGCCACTGATTTATCTCATTTATCCTTTTAGTCCTTCCCTCATTCGAATTTGGCGTGGGGAGTCAGCCAGGGATTACTACTTTTGATGTTCTGTTTTCTAATCTTCTACCTAACCTGTTATATTCACTCGATAAAGCCTTATTCTTTCCCCTAACTACGTCATTCCTCCCAATTTGTACAATAACTTGCAGCTTCTCACTGTTCCTTTTAACAATATGCTTCAAACATTTTGAGATGTCCTTAATCCTGACACCAGTAAAGCAAAATACCACCCTGGAATTCCACACTGCCACAGCATTTGCTGTCTGTGCCCCCTGACAGGACAGTCTCCTATAACAATTCTTCATTTAAATTTTATCAAACCCTATCCAATATAAGATTCATTCTTAGTGCAAAAGATCTGTTTGTCTCTTGATGTTCCTTTGAGAGACTTTCTTTCAACAGTACCCAAAATTGAGTATCTATTTGAGAGGGGAATAGTCACAGGAGACTTCTAAACTACCTTCTTACCTTTTTTTGACAGTTACCCATCTATCTGACTGATCCTGTTGCATAATCACTTCTTAAATTTACTAACCATCTAACTGTGTCTCTTGTGTGCCTTCAATGGCAGTAAGCCTGAAAAGAATCAGCTTTCATGAGCACCTTAGACATAAAATGAACTACCTTTCCTTACCCAAAGAATATTAAGTATGAAAAAAAGTTTAAAAATCAAGTGTACAAAAACAGTCACACTGCTGAGCAATCGAATTAAAAAACAACTCCTCAAGTGGTCCACCAGGCAGTTTTTAGTCCTCTGATAAAGAAATCTCACTCCAGTGCCATCCATGGGTAGGACTTTCCAAAGCTCTGTTTAAAACAGCACAAACATTTTTTTGTGCATTTTTGACCTTGGAAGAACCAAAAATGAAGCAAAATAAAAATCTTATACCACTAAAATACAATAACTGTAAGAAATCTAGAAGCACTTTTGCCCATAAGGGAAATGGCTGGGCCGTGTCGAAATGTGCAATTGCTTCCTGTAACCATGCGATGTGTCTTTGATAATCTCTAGACCTTCTGGATAAACTTCCAGGTTTTTAAATCAGGACTTCACTCAGGCAGCCATTTTCTTATTGAAAATCGTTGAGTCCACCTAAGAGATCTTTGTCAACCTGTTTCACCCCATCAGGACTGTGTCTGAGCCTCTTACTACAATCAGTGTAATTCAACAAAACACTTCTCAAAACAGACAAGAACTGAAGTTGTTCTTTTACTCTGTAAAGGTTCCTTGATATAAGTTCTTAGTCTGGTGAGGTATGCACAAATTTAAGAGTTGGAATCCAGAGTAAATTTTGTTAAAGACCGGTTCCATGATCACTGAAATGGCCGTGTTGGTGCTGACCTCCATTAGAACCTGGTGACCGTTTAACCAGATATTTATTTTGATTGAGATAAAATTGTGATGTTAGAAGAGCACAGCAGGCCAGGCAGCATCAGTGGAGCAAGAAAGTTGATGTTTCGGGTTGGGATCCTTCATCAGAAAATGATTTTGATCGATTCTGATTTGGATGTTGTGAAGCAATTTAACTGTTCCAAACCAGATATAGGTGGGCTTTCCACTCTCCTGGTCACTGGCCTGTGAGTTTTCTTACTCAACTTAGGTTTTGTGGGATTCTTTTACTGTCTTGAGTCCACATATTGGCAGCAACCACAATGGCTTGCCGTCCCAGATCCTGAAGAAACTTCTGACTATTCAGCCAAGGCTTGGCTTTGGTTTGAGGTTTTGCTGTGGGCTAACGTAGAGTCCCACTGTTCAGCTTGTGTCCTGAGTGTGGCTACGCAATTGCCGTCACTCAAGCAGTGTAGCCCATGTTCAATTAACCTGGTGAAGGTATCACTTCTATCAGAATGCCTGCAACTCAAAAGCTCCATTGTCTCATTTCCCAATGATAAAGCCAGATGTGCAGTTTGTTTGAACTCCATTTGAACTTCAGCTAGTGGGCACTTTTGCATGATTACATTATTAATTCTACAAACAAATGGTCTCTCAGCATCTCATTTGGGGTTAAGCCAAAGTTACATGCTTCTGCCAGTCATCTTAATCCGTTCAAAAATTCTAATTCAGATTCTCTTTGTCCCTTGAATTTCTGAGTAAAACCAATAGCATCTCAAAATTAGAGGTGGCTTGGAATCATAATTTTCCTTAACTAAATCCATCAGCTCTTGAAAGGTTTTGGTATCTGGTACCCCAGGGAAAGTTAAGCTCCTAATAACTGAAAAAAAAAACACGTTGGATCCAAAAGCTTTCAGGCCAATTCCTATTTGCTTTTCATCTGCCCCAATGTCATTTTCCAGAAAAGGGAACACTTATTTTGACAGAGATAACAAGGTGTAGAGCTGGATGAACACAGCAGGCCAAGCAGCATCAGAGGGGCAGGAAAGCTAATGTTTCAGGTCTGGGCCCTTCTTCAGAAATGGCTCCAGGCCCAAAACGTCAGCTTTCCTGCTCTTCTGATGCTGATTGGCCTGCTGTGTTCATCCAAATCTACACCTTGTTATCTCAGATTCTCCGGCATCATTCTTCTGAAACATTTTTTTGACATACTGGGCTCATTCTTCAAAAGCAGGATTGAACAAGTCAAGCTTCCTAAAAAATGGCATGATGCCAGAAACACTTATCCCCCAACTCAAGGATGACAGTTGCAAATTTCTTCAGCAGTGTGCTTTTTTTTTCATCATGTCTGAAGTAATTCCATAGAGGCTGGTAGCCCATCACCACATTTGAAGACCCTTGATCCAGCTTCCTCAGAGCAGCTCTCAGAGTGAGCAGAACCTCTGACACTCCTGCTTATGTCTGTCAGCCAGGGCTCCCTGATTGGACCAGATTAACAGCTCTAATCGGCAACTCACATTCTACAAGGTTCACCTGGCTGACCTCGTTACAATCATTACAATTAAGATCAATTTCTTTTAGTCATGTTTGTTGAGGATAAATATTGAAACTATCAGAACTCCCCTCGTCTTCTTCAGTTGTGTCACTACTTTTAATATCCACCTGAGATAGCCTGTTTTAACATCCAGTGGAAAGACAGCACATCCTGTTCTGTATTGCACTGATATCTCACTCTCAAGAATCCAGACTTATTAACCTACTGCTTTCAAGCTCAGAGGCGAAAGTGCTACAGACTAAGATGAGGCTTTCTGTATTATGTCTTAAGGTGATATGCCATATACTCTTAAGGAGCACACTATCATGATGTCAACACGATATTATGGCAAGTGACTGAATGGCAATGGGCTCGCGGAATATATCTTACTGAGCTGTGTCCTACTGCAGCCAGACATGCTTCAGAAACTGTGCAGTAGCACATCAGACTTGCTTATCTAAACCCTAAACCTGCAAGGGCATGATTGTAATGTCCATTTGTAGACACTAGTTGCTATAAGAACATAAGAACATAAGAACTAGCAGCAGGAGTAGGCCATCTGGTCCCTCGAGCCTGCCTCACCATTTAATAAGATCATGGCTGACTTTTTTGAGACTCAGCTCCACTTACCCACCCACCCACAATGACACCTAATTCCTTTACTGATCAAAAATTTATCTAGACTTGCCTTAAACACATTCAGTGAGGTAACTTCAACCGCTTCACTGGGCAGGGAATTCCACAGATTCACAACCCTTTGGGTGAAGAAGTTCCTCCTGACCTCAGTCTTACATCTGCTTTCCTTTATTTTGAGGCTATGCCCTCTAGCCCTAGCTTCACCTGCTAGCGGAAACAACCTCTCTGCCTCCACCTTATCTATTCCCTTCTTATATGTTTCTATAAGATCTCCCTCATTCTTTTGAATTCCAGTGAGTATAATCCCAGTCTACTCAGTCTGTCCTCATAATCCAACCCTCTCAACTCGGGAATCAACCGAGTGAATCTCTTCTGCACCCCCGCCAGTGCTAGTATATCTCTTCTCAATTAAGGAGACCAAAACTGCACACAGTACTCCAATTGTGGCCTCACCAGGACCCTCTACAGCTGCAGCATAGCCTCCCTGTTCTTAAACTCCATCCCTCGAGCAATCACAGACAAAATTCCAGTTTCCTTTTTAATTATCTGCTGCAACTGCAATCTGACTTTTAGTGATTCATGCACAGGGACATGCAAATCCCTCTGCACAGCAGCGTGCTGCAATTTTTTTACCATGTCAAACATAGTCCATTTTGCTTTATTCCTTCCAAAATGGATGACCTCACACTTATCAACATTGTACTCCATCTGCCAGACCTTTGCTCACTCACTTAGACTATCTATATCTCGCTGCAGACTTTCAGCATCTTCTGCACACTTTGCTCTACCACTCACCTGAGCGTCATCTGCAAATTTTGACACGCCACACTTAGTCCCCAACTCCAAATCATCTGTGTAAATTGTAAACAATTGCAGTCCCAATGCTGATCTCTGAGGCACACCACTAGCCACTGACTGGCAACCAGAAAAACACTCATTTATCCCTACACTTTGCTTTCTACTGGTCAACCAATCCTCTGTCCACGCCAGTACATTACCTATAATACCACACAACGTTACCTTATGTAGCAGTCTTTGGTGTGGCACCTAGTCAAATGCCTTCTGGAAATCCAGATACACCACATCCACAGGTTCCCCATTGTCCACCATGCAAGTAATGTCCTCAAAGAATTCCACCAAATTAGTTAAACGTGACCTACCCATCATGAAACCATGCTGGGTGTTTCCAATGGGACAATTTATATCTAGATGCCTTGCTATTTCTTCCTTAATGATAGATTCATGCATTTTCCTCACTACCAAAGTTAAGCTAACTAGCCTATAGTTACCTGCATTTTGTCTACTTCCTTTTTTAAACAGTGGCATCACATTGGCTGTTTTCCAGTCTGCAGGAACCACCCCAGAACCCAGTGAATTTTGGTGAACAATTACTAGTGCATTTGCTATTTCTCCCATCACCTCTTTTAGTACCCTGGGTTGCACTTCATCAGGGCCAGGAGACTTGTCTACCTTTAGCCCCATTATCTTGCCCAGCGCTGCCTCCTTAGTGATAATGATACTTTTTAGGTTCTCACCTGCTATAACTTTCTTGCCATTAGTTTTCGGCAAGTTATTTGTGTCTTCCACGGTGAAGACTGACACAAAATAACTGGTTAATATCTTGGCTATTTCCTCATTCCCAGTTGTTAAATTGGCCTTCTTATCCTCTAAAGGACCAATGTTTAGCTTCGCCAGTCTTCTGTGATTTACGGAAATTTACAGATTTATAGGAACTTTTGCTGCCTGTTTTTATATTCTGAGCTAGTTCACTCTCATAATCGATTTTATGTTTCTGTACAAGTGTTTTTGTGGCTTTCTGTTGGCCTTTAAAGATTTCCCAGTCTGCTAGTTTCCACTACTCTTTGCTTTTTTGTATGTTTTTTTCAATCTGGTACTTTCCTTCATTTCCTTAGACATCCATGGCTGACTCTCTCTTTTCCTACAGTTCTTGTTTATCACTGGAACATACTTCTGCTGAGTAATGTGAAAAATCATTTTGAAAGTCCTCCACTGTTCCTCAATTGACCCACCATAAAGTTTTTGCTCCCATTCGACCTTAGCTAACTCCTCCCTCATTTATTCGTAGTCTCCTTCGTTTAAGAACAGGATATTGGTACTGGATTTAACCTTCTCAAGCTCCATCTGGATTTTAAGTTCGACCATACTGCGATCGTTCCTTCCAAGAGGATCCCTAACGGTGCGATCAGTAATTATTTGTGCTTCATTACACAGGACTAGATCTAAGATAGCATGCTCCCTCGTTGGTTCCATTACATATTGTTCAAGGAAACTATCGCGGATGCATTCTATGAACCCCTCCTCAAGGCTGCCATGATTGACCTGGTTTGACCAATTGATAAGTTGATTAAAATCCCCCATGATAATTGCTGTACCATTTTTACATGCATCAGCTATTTCTATGTCTATTGCACACCCCACCACGATGTCATAGGTGTGGTCCTATTACCTCCATGACTAACAGCTCTGAGTTCTCCTTCCCTTTAACTTTTTTCCTAATTTTCAATGGAGGTGACACTTCCATGTCACCTCCTAATCTGCTGATTTGCCTTAAATTAATTGTTATACACCCTGTACTCTCATTTCTCCCTTCCCCGCTACTTACGAGTTTAAAGTCCTATTAACCACCCTATTTACCGTTTTTGCCAGAACACTGGACCCAGCCCTGTTCTGTTGGAGTCCATCCCAGTGGTATAGATCCCTCCTGTCCCAGAACTGATGCCAGTGCCCCATGAAAAGGAAACCCTCTTTCCCACACCACTCTTTTAGCCACGTGTTTACTTCCCTGAACTACAGCACCAGGGACCGGCGATTGATTCCATCCTCGAGTGACTGTCTGAGTGGAGTTTGCACATTCTCCCTGTGTCTGTGTGGGCTTGCTCTGGTTTCCTCACACAGTCCATAGTCAAGCAGGTTAGGGTGGATTGGCCACACTAAAGTGCCTCGTAGTGTCCTCAGATGCGCAGGTTAGGTGGACGAGCCATAGGAAATGCAAGTTACAGGGATGGGGCAGGTCTGGGTGGCATGGTCTTCAGAGGATTGCTATAGGCTTGAGAGGCTGAATGGCCTGTTTCCACACTGTAGGGATTCTATGACCTATTAAATGGCAGAGAAGTCCTGAATGGTGTTTTTCTGTTTTTATCTTCCTTTGGTTGTAACTGCACCTAGGATCTCTGACCATCAGGAAGCTCAAGATATATTGGACAGCCCAGCAAGTCTCCCTTACTGATGTTCCCCTTTCAAGGCACTTTGATACCTTAGAGATACTTGATGAACAACATGCAACATCTGTACGTGTATTCTATACTTTCTGTAACCAATTATCAAAGTTTGGAATTTCAATTTGCTGATGAAATGTTATTCCTCAAGTTCATTTACTTTGTTCTGTTAAAAGTGGGTCAATCTTGCAGGAAAGCTTTAGTAATATTGCCCCTTTAAGTAGAAACCCTTGCCTGCAGAGCAAGGTTCCTGGCAGATTTATGCTGTATCCCTGCTGCAGTGATAGCATGTGGTTGTGAGCATTGAATAGATGATATGGTTAGAGTCAGCTGGGCTGTGCTCGATGCTTGAATTGATTCACCTTAGAAATAATGACCACTTTCCCAAAGTACCAGATTCCTGTTGAAATAGTGTTCGAGCAGCTCTCTCATAGCAAAGCTGCTTTCCTCTCTGTTGAAATGTAAAAATGCCCGTCGGGGTCAAAGCAGCACCATGACAGAGGAGTGCCTGCTAACATTGGCAGCTTGACAATAAAATAATGCCAAAAAATGAAGTTTTTGACAAATGTTGCTCCAAATCAGTGACAATATCCCCTTGCCATCTCTCACAATAGCATATCGGAGAAATTCACAGTTGTCATCATTAACAGAAGGACAGAAAGCTTTTTTCTATGGGTTTTTTGACTGGATGGGAATCAGATTAGCATTTGACTGTGACTGGGTTCTCGTTGAGCAATTCTATGCATTACCTGCTCTGTACCTATCAAAATTTCTTGGTGATTTGTGGTTGGGTACTATCAAAATGCAGATTACATTTGATATATGTGCATGGTTTCCTAGCATCCAGAGTGTTGAGTCGAATCAGAGACATTTAAAAATGAACTGGGCTGAGGTTCCTTTACCACAGACAACTGTGAGCAATTGTTGAACGAAATCCAGTGGATTGAAACATGAGTAGAAGTTGTCCCATTACTAGTGGCGAAGATATGCGCTCTGGCTCCAAAATCCAGAGGGGGCACGTGAGAAATCTGCAGTTCTCCTCAGGAAAAATTTATGTTGGAGCCAGTTCTTGTGAATATGCTAAAGCTCTGATTCATGCTGTTTTCAGAAATGTAAACAAAGCAGATGATCCTAATGGCAACGCTCATGATACCATTCCATCTGTTATAAAGTCAAAGGGTCATACAGTCCAACCACTCCATGCTGAATATTCTCCCAAGCTGAACTAGTCCCTCCTGCCTGCTCCTGGCCCACATCCCTCCAAACATTTCTCATTCATGTATTTATCCAAACATTTTTTAACTGTTGTAACTGTGCCTATATCCTCCACTTCCTCAGTAAGTTCATTTCACATGCAAACCACTCTCAGTGGAAGAAAAATTGCCCCTTATGTATTTTTTAAAGCTTTCTCCTGTCACTTTAATAATGTGTCCGCTAGTCTTGAAAACCCCCCATCCTGGGGTAAAGATACATACCACCAAGTCTGTTTGTATCCCTCATGATTTCTTTCAACTCATCGAGATGGCTGAGGTTCTGGTGTTGACATTAGAAATTAATTTACTGACATTTCTTCTTCTGATCTGAGTTTCAAACTTATAGCCGCAGCAGTTACAAATTTCCCCTCCAAGCCACACACCATCCCGACTTAGAACCACATCATCTTTCCTTCACTGTTGCTGAGTCAAAAATCCTCGAAATCTCTCCCTAACGGTACTGTTGCTGGCACTGCATCTTTGCAGCAGTTCAAGAAGACAGTTCAAGAAGGCAGCTCACCACCACCTTCTCAAACGCACTTAGGAATGGGGAATACATCGTGGGCTAGGCAGTGCTGTGAAAGACCGAAATGGAGTCAGAACTGAGGGCTTTGTGATTGTTAGAAACATTTCTGTTGAAATGATATGGATAACTTCATGGATGCATATGAACAATAGAACATAAATTATTTTGAAATGCAACAATGTTAGGAAGAGGACTGTTCAAACAAGCTTTGTAAAACTGTGAGTAGAATTTAATACCCTCTCCTGAGTTGGGTCTGATGGCAGAGGATGGGCCATTTAAAGCAGGAAGCAGAGAGCCTTGCAGTCTCCTCATCTCTACCCCAATTAATTCTGGGGTCATCAGGTCATGGATGGATTTTCTACCTGCCCCTAATTGACACTTTTAAATGAGCAATTAATTGCCCTCATCCTGTCACAAAGGGCATGGATCATCATTCAAGGATCCCACAAAACAAACATCTCGGGCTTTCTTGCAGACGCCCATGGGTGGGTGGGAATGCCGAAGTGCACTTGGTGTTGAGAGGGTGGGTGCAGGCATGTAATGAGTATATCTAGTATCCTGCATGTTCAAGTATGCCACAATCTGAAACCAACCTAATGATCGTAGATCGGCTGTCGGCGTAATTCTTTCTGCACTTGCAATTATTTTCCAATTGCAGAATCACATCTAATGTCAGACATTGTGTTGTCAATTTTACAAACACTAGCTGTTGGATGTGGTCAGTTCTTAGCTATTCTCAACAAGCAAGGGCTATGATGCTTGAAACTATCTGACACTTTATGGAACATAAAGCCTACATAACAGCATTACACTTATACTGCAATTCAGATATCACATTAATTATGTATATAATAGGACAGGCAGTCTTCTTGGTTTGACCGAAGCATATATATATTAATGCACAAGACCCTGTTCTGTACACACAGAAAGAATGTGTCTACACATTTTACATGATTTAATTCAATGAAGCAGGTAATAGATATTCCCCAGTTCATTTCTCAGACAAATCAGAGTCAACCTGCCTTATTTAAAGTTTAAACAATGCTTGACAGTTGGCTGTCAGTCATCATCTAACGGGTGCATTTGTTATAATAACACCTCCGCCAATCAGAGTCCATTTGCTAACAAATCAGCAAACTCTTTTCGTATAATACATTTGTTGTTTTCCTTTATGTTGGTATTTCTTGAGAATTTTCCTTATGAGAGCATGATGAAAAGCTTCAGCTAAATGTGACTCTTTTCAACAATATTTATTCTCATATGTGTGTGAAATCTGTTAATTTTTTGACTCCAGTGCTAAAATGAAGGCTTTTTTATTTTCTCCTATCTCCTTCATCCTGGGATCTTTTCCCAAAATGGTGTATTCATAACATTCTGCCATCTTCCTGAAGCAATTTAGACCTTTTCCTGATTTTAACCATCTTGTTGGCTTTCACACTCTGGAAAAAAAACACAACCCTGGTTGCATCCTTTCTCCAAGCCTCTAAATGATTTGTTTGTTGTAAATTTTCTTCACCGAGTTTTTCCATTGCTTTAAATTTATAGGAAAAAAAAGGCTTTGCATTCACTTTGCATTTCAAAAGCAATAATTTCAATTGATCAACTAAAATTTATTTTTAACTCTAAACACCATTTTCTTAAATGAACTCTTCTGCTGCATTAATAACAAAGTGTGGAGCTGGATGAACACAGCAGGCCAAGCAGCATCTTAGGAGCACAAAAGCTGACGTTTTGGGCCTAGACCCTTCGTCAAGAAGCTCCTAAGATGCTGCTTGGCCTGCTGTGTTCATCCAGCTCCACACTTTGTTATCTCAGATTCTCCAGCATCTGCAGTTCCCATTATCTTCTGCTGTCTTCCATTTTTCATTCTAAGCAATGCAATCATACTGCTATTTAACAACTTTCTAAATATGTTCTTTTTCAACAATGAGTTTTCTTGTAGATTTTCCAAAATTTTAAAAGATGTACAACAATGCTCCTTTGTTTATTACAGAGTTTTAAACCTTATTCTAGCTTCTCAGCCTTGGATGTTGCTTTAAAATTCAGTATTTTTTACCATTTGTTCAAGGGACTTAGTCATACAAGGTATTCGGTAGCAGCTGCTGTTTGTGATTTAGATTTCTCTCCTTGCAGCTTTGCAGGATCTTCATCAGCTTTTTTAAAAAAATAGTTTTTTCATTGCTTCTAGCTGATTTGAGCTTTTGTAGACAGCCTCAGGACTGTTATCATTTCTGAAGCCTTTTAACTGCTGGCCATGGTTTTTCAGGGAAGCTGAGAGGTTTGTTAGCTGCTGCAAATGTGAAACATGCATTCGGTTTTCTGACTGGACATTCTTTTTCCCACTTTTTTGTCCTCAGATGACTGTGGCTTCTGCAGAATTGGTCTTTTATTTTTAAGGACTTATCCACTACTGTTGAATAGAATATAGAGGAGTACAGCACAGGAGTGGGGCCTTCAGCCCGCAAAGTTGTGCCAAACATGATGTCAAATTAAACTGATCCCTTCTGCCTGCCCATGGTCCACATTGCTGCACTCCTTGCATATTCATGTGCTTATCTGAATGCTCCTGTCGTATCTGCCTCCACCAATACCCCTGGCAGTGTGTTCCAGACTCCAACCACTGGGTAAATAACTTACCTCTCTCAGCTCCTTTGAAATTTCCTCCTTTCATTTTCAATGCATGCCATCTACAAAGAACTTTTCAGAACCACAATGCTGCTTCTGACAAATAATATTTATGGTTCTGTGAATCCTGATGCTGTCTACTGTCTTATAATGGTGGTAGATTATTCTGGTAGATAGGCTCCAACTATTCTTCCCCACATTGCCATTCTAGATGTTCAAGATGGCGGTGGAGTAGCAGGGCTGTGCTCGGGACTCATCTGCTCCCTTTTGCTTTCTTTCTCCATCCTTCCTTGTTTCTTTTTGCTTTTGCTCTTTTTTCCTCTCTTTCTTTAATGCCCACAAGTTGGCATTAAGAAGGTGGCAGGAGAAGGAGAAGGTATCTGGCGCCAGGGGTAGTAATGCCAGGAACAGTCAGACATGGCTCCACCTCAGCTTAGGGTCTCCCACCAAGTAATGAGGTGGTCCTGGGCTGACTCCCTTGGCCCGGACCGGCAGGCTGAGCCAAGGCTCCAGCTCCGCATCACCACTCCTGTGCCAGGCTCTAGAGTTGGCATGCTTTTACACTGTACATGCTGTGTCAGTGTTTCAACCACTTGTGGAAAATTATGGACATTTTAATTGTCACTTCGAATCTCCAAGGGGATTCATTAATTTCGTAGGAATCCCTTTAAAAACCTGCATTTCGCGAAGAGTCATTTTTTTCTCACCTTGCAAAATCTAGCATCCAATCAGTTTGAGTTTTCCAATTCAATGCATCAAGCCCTTGCCCCGTCACTCTGGCTTGGTCTTCTCACTTTCCAATTTACTGGATATTCTGAGAGCTCTATCCTAAGTAAGGCATGTATAATGTAATTAGAAACATAGCAACAGGAGGTGGCTATTCCAGATTTCAAGCCCACTCTAACATTCAGTGAAATTGTGGTTAATCTCAGACTGAGTTCTGCAACCTGTAATAAATACGTCAATGGGCCAGAAATTTATCAATTTTGGAATTAAAGGTGCTAATTGACTTTCAACCACAGGGGATCTTTGGGACAGAATGTTCTAGCTTTCTAGTACTTTAGTCCAAAGAAGTGCTTTCTGACATCATCCTGAATGACCATCTCAGCTCTGTTATTGTTCAGATCAAAGTGTTATTTTATGTGTTACTATCAGAAGAGTACTTACAACTAATTCATTTCTTACAATCACTGAAAGCTGGAGGTGCCATTTAGACTTCCATTTCTTACTTAGTTAGCTTTTCAGCTTCACTAGTTGATAGATATATCAGTGCTGCCATGGGCAAAGGTCGAGGTATGTGCTATCGTCACTTGGCTGGTAACCCAGAGAACAAGGCTAATGATCAGGGTCTCCCCCCACCTCTGCCTATTTATTTCAGAATCCCCTTCCCCTCCCCCGTTTCTGAAGAAGGGTCTAGGCCCAAAACGTCAGCTTTCTTGCTCCTCTGATGCTGCTTGGCCTGCTGTGTTCATCCAGCTCCACACCTTGTTGTCTCTAATGATCAGGGGACATTGATTTAATAAATCAATTAAATACAATTAATAAAATCTGAAACTGAAAGCTACTGTTAGAGACATGGACTATGAATTCATTGTTGTAACCCACCTAGTTTACTAATGGAGGAAGTCTACCACTCGTTGTTGATGGTATAGCCAAATATATTGCTGATAGTATTGCCAGATGTATCTCTAATTGTATTGCTGTTTCATGCTGCTGATCCTATTGTTGATCATATTACTGATGACATCACTGGATGTAGTGTTAATTGATCACATTGCAGATTGATCACATTGCTGATTGATCATACTGCTGGTTAGTTTGCCGATCTCAGTTTGCCACTTCCTTTTGTAAGCATCCCAGCCACAGTCGAATGGTTC
The DNA here is from genome assembly GCF_030684315.1 of Stegostoma tigrinum. NCBI lineage: Eukaryota > Metazoa > Chordata > Chondrichthyes > Orectolobiformes > Stegostomatidae > Stegostoma > Stegostoma tigrinum. Next base: position 8,070,704 of record NC_081377.1, read on the forward strand.
ATAATTGGGACATCATCTGAGCAGTTAAACATTTTATTGTCATTCCTCCGAGAACTGCAGATGCTGGAAATTTGAAACAAAAAATAACTGGAGAAACTCAGCAGGTCTGATAGTATTTGTGGAGAGAAAGCAGAGTCAACATTTTGGGGTCCAGTGACCCTTCTTCAGAACTTCTTGTCTTACTTTTGTTATGTTCCTCCTAATTACAAGTCAACTTAATACTGTCTTTTAGGCTGTAGGCAGTGTGAATTCACCTGTTTCCTGTTAAATTCCACCCTCAACCTAACATCACTAAAATTGATGAACTAGTTACTAATCTCCTTGCTGCACATAAATTAGTTGCTTTTTGTTCGCATTTCACCAGTGACCAGACTTATAAAGTACTTCATTGATTGTAATAAACTTTGAGATGTTCTGAGATCCTGAAGCTGATACAGAAATGCAAGTCTTTCCTTTGTTTTAGTTCATACTATTTTTATCTGGATCGATCTATTACATGTGGTAGTATTCTGGCTATTATAAATAATAAATGCCAGGATTATTTCATGGATGTGTATTAGGTCATCCATTGATTTTACTACTCAATGATATTGAATGAGATATACACAGCGTAAGAGTTGATTTCATGTTCAGGATTTTACTGATTCAGCTCACCATTTGTATTCCAGTAACAGAAATTAAACCCAAGAAAGCAACATGGGACTGGGTGAATAAAGTTGTACATGATGAACCAAATGAAAAATGGTTTCAGAAAAGCGATCAAAGAGCCAAGTGAGGAAATAAATTATTACAGATCAATGAAGATTCATTTTTGTTGTATGACTGAAAGACTCAAAATATCTGAGCAGCGTATTTGCAGTTAATGTACTCACTGGTTTTAAAAGGAAGGAGCACCATTAAGCCTGAATTTTTGCCTTGACTGAAAATCCCAAGGGAAACAATACTCAATTAATGGCTGAAATAAGATAGTGTACGGAATTGATTAGTTAGAAGATACACTTTTTGAGAATATTATTTCTACCTTTAAGTTTGACCAAAGGTTAAACGAATTTGCTTCAAGTTTAAGAGATAATAGGAACCGCAGATGCTGGAGAATCCGAGATAACAAAGTGTGGAGCTGGATGAACACAACAGGCCAAGCAGCATCTCAGGAACACAAAAGCTGACGTTTCGGGCCTAGACCCTTCATCAGAAAATTTTCTAATGAAGGGTCTCACCGGAAACGTCAGCTTTTGTGCTCCTAAGATGCTGTTTGGCTTGCTCTGTTCATCCAGCTCCACACTTTGTTATCTCTGCTTCAAGTTTATATCTATTTTTGCTCCATCCAGTAGCGAATGGGATGCTGTTTCCTTTTTAACACAGAGCCAGTTTGGTTTGTGCCTCATGCATAGGTCACTATGCAATTCAGGCCAATGTGTAAGAACAGTTTCCAACAAATCTGTGGAATATGGGTGGGATCTGGACAGATCTCTTTACTGAGATGCATCAGAGTTAACAGCAGAAGTAGGAGCTCAAATATCCCAAGTTTGGAATGATAATCATACTCTGCTACATAAACAGAAAGGAATTTGATTGGAAGAAGTGGCAAATTGGAAACTAGCTTCCTAAATGTTGCTTCCGGGTGGACTGGGGCAGTTGGGACAGCATTGGAAAATTTTACCACAAATGCCGGACTCTTGCCTTCCCAAGAATCAACTAATCCTTTTGGAGTTGCTGAGCCAAAATTATTCAGTAGGATTGTTATGTTGATATGGCTGTAAATCTGGCTCCAGAGGACATCACTGTTACTCATCATAACCAGAGCGATCCTCATGTAACCAAATTCTCCTGAAGGTGTTTAATAACATCAGGGGCTGCTAAAGAGGACCTTCTGACAGTTGCAATGGGTGGAATTGCGTGAGCCCACCCAATGCTTTTATAAGGGTGTCTGGGGAAACTTGATTAGCCGAAGGCAAACATTCAGCTTCCTGAAAGTGGGTTAAAATTTTACTGTTAATACTCTCAAGACAATTCAGAGGGGTCAGCTACTTTTCTTATATTCATTAGTAATTCATAAATACTCATTTTTGTTTCTTCATTCAGGAGGGGAAGGTGCCAGTGGCTGGACCAGCATTTATTAGCCATCCCTAATTACCCAGAGGGCAGGTGAGATTCAACTGCATTGCTGTCGGTCAGGGCTCATGCATAGGCCAGTCCAGGTCAGGATGGCATTTTCCTTCTTTAAAGGACTTTCGTCAACCAGATGAATTTCTCCAACAATCACCAATGGATTCATAGTCATCATTAGACTCTCAATCCCAAACTTCTGTTGAATTCAAATTCCACCCTCTGCTATAATGGGATGATGGGTCACCAAAACATTAGCTGGGCCTCTAGATTAACTTACCTGAAAACTTCAAAGTATCATAAACATCAATATGCCTCAATACATTATTTAATTTTGGGGGGAATATATTTTAAAATATTCTGTTTAAATTGTCTGACCTTTTTATTTTTGAAGTGGTGGAGATGTTAATGGGAAGAGATTCATGTCCAAAGACAATACCACCACGATGTCACATCATTAATATGGGAGCCTGCTGGGATTATATTCACAGACGCAACCTTGTTTGTCAAAACTAGGAAACTCGTAGTTATAAACCTGGCTGCCTTTTCAAGGTGTGTACCTGGCGTGTTGGCCGGATTACTCCAGCTTCCAGTGTGTGATTACATCTTGAGTAACGCCACGAGCAAGGGTGCTTCTTTGTACAAAGACTGGCATTATTGGATGAAGTCTTTCCATGTTGTTCAGATCATGAGAAGTCTTAGTCATATATGCTCTAGCTTGTTGTTGCTTTACCAGATCAAAGCCTGCTCAAATCAGGCAGCCATGTTGGCTGGTGTCTGCAATCCTGGTTGGGGCAGGCAAGTGGACTGAACACAACAAGCCATCTTTTGTGCTTGTCCCAAGTAATTTCTTGGTGAAAGACTGTCACATGATGTCCTCTTAGTTGTGAGGAAAAGTGAGGGATGTGTGTTGTAGATCTGGAACATACTTGCGAGCCAGTACCATCCTGATGCTAAGTGGACTGCACCAATAGTTGTACAATGTTTTTTAAATCAACTTGTTCAACAAGGTTATGATATATCTCCTGATCAGGTAGGACTTGGGCCCATGCCATCTGGCTCAGTGTTAGGGACACTATCTCTGTACCACTAGAGTTCCTGTACAGGTAATCACAACAAAGTGACAGATATTCAATTCCAGTGAGGCATCTGATGGAGATGCCCAGACCCAAGCTTCTCTGTGATAGTCTTCTTCAATGGCAACCTTACCTGGTTTGCGATACAGACTGATGCCATCAACGTGGGTTCAGTTCCTGCACTGGCTGAGTTACCAATAAAGGTCCCATCCTCTTGCCTGAGATTTGGTGACCTTCAGGTCAAACTTGCCACCAGACATCTGCCTGACTCTATCATGGGACTTGGATGACGTTACTTTGTTTTCATGTCTACAGCTGTGAGTTAGCGTTGTCAGAAACTGTGTGTGTGTGTGTGTGTGTGCGTGCGTGCGTGTGTGTGTGTGTGTGTGTGTGTGTTGGGTGGAGGGGTGTGAAGTTGAAGGATGAACCTGTCTGTCTTTTAAATATGGCACTTGGATATGGAAGCCTGGAAAATTCTAGAGGAAGTTGACATTTTACTTTTGAGCTGAAAAAAGAGTGTAATTGTCAGGTGAAACATCACTGCCACCCAATGGAAGACCCTCCTGCTTTTACTCCTGCTTCAACATTACGCACTCAAGCATAAAAATAAAAATTGCCCTTTAGTGTCCTCAATGCCCATGAGGTACTCAGAAAGAAATTGTTTTGACGGCACCTTTGTGAGGTGATTTATACAAAGCTGCAGCATTGTAATGATCAAGGGAAATGCTAGTTTCTTGTATGGCACTCCCATGGTCTTTGCTGGTTTTTCTAAACTTTCAGCCCAGTGCTTTGTATAACCCTTTGAGAAAGCATCAGGAAGCTATGGGAGTATATTGTCAAATTTTGGATATTCTCCAAGATGAGCACAAGCTTATCAATCTGTGCGAGTATAATTCGGAGACCCATCTCTCTAACCAGAAGAGAACAGGAGAAGGAGCTGTATCAGAGATTTGCTTCAGGAATTTCTGACATAGTGTCAAACCGAAAATGAAGTAGTGAATATTTTGCCTTACTTGAAAACTTCAAAGTATCAAAAATCGTCAATGCACCTCAATACATTATTTAATTTTGGGGGAATGTATTTTTAGATATTCTGTTTAAGTTGTTTGACCGTACTATTTTTGATATGGTGGAGATGTTAATGGGAAAAGTTTATTTTACTATTTGAATATGGGCATTCGCCCCAAGCTGGCAGGGTTGGCATTGAGGCTAGTTGGTTGGAGATTGAATTTGGGATGGTGCTAAGCCCTTCCAGACGCTCTATGACTTCCAGAAGTAGATGGATGCATTGAGTGGGTGAACATAAGAAATTAAAAAATCCCATTACCAGGAATGAAGAGTGAGCAGAATCCCATGGATCTCTTCAACTATTCCAGCAGAAAGGAATTCAAATGTTCAACATCCCAAATTATATCCCACGAGAGTTGACATCCTGTCCTCTAAGAATGATCCAATTAACAAAACATAAAATCCCCCTTGTCCTCACATATCCCCCCACCAACCTCCACATCCAAAGTACCATTCTCTGCCACTACCGCCACCTACAATCTGACCCCATGACCAAAGACATGTTTCCCTCCCTACCCCTACCTGCCTTTCGTACAGACCGCTCTCTCTCCCTCGTCCACTCCACATTAACCCTACTGCCCCTGGCACCTTTCCCTGCAACCACAGGAAGTGCTACACCCGCCCCTACACTTCGCCCCTCACCTCCACTCAGGGCCCAAAACAAACCTTCCATATCAGACACGGGTTCACCTGCACACCCGTTAACTTGGCCTACTGCACCTGCTGCTCCCGATGTGGCCTTCTCTACATCGATGAGATCAAACAGAGACTTGGAGATCATTTTGTTGAGCATCTGCACTCTGCGTACAACAAACAACAACATCTTCCAGTCACAAACCATTTTAACTCTCCCTCCCACTCCCTGGGTGACATGTCCATCCTGGGACTTCTCCAGTGTCACAATGACGCCACCCACAAACTGAAGGAACAACACCTCATATTCCACCTTGGGAGCCCACAGCCCAATGGCCTAAACATGGAATTCACCAGTTTTAAAATCCCCCCCACCTCAGCCTCATCCCATGGTCATCCCAAGCCTCCCTCTCATCCCTGCCTCCTTTAACTGACACATCCTGTCCATCTTCTCTCCCACCTATCTACCCCCTCCATCCCACTGCCTAATCCGCCCCCACTCCCTACCTGCAGTAATCCATCAGCACCTCGTCTGCCTTCCCCAGCCCCACTGCTCCTCTCTCTATTTATTTCCCACCTCCCTTCCCCCTTCCCATTCCTGATGTAGAGTCCCGACCCGTCAACTTCCCTGGTCCTCTGATGCTGCCTGGCCTGTTGTGTTACTCCAGCTCCACCCTGTGTTATCTCTGACTCCAGCATCGGCAAGTCTCACTATCTCTGATATATTAAACATGACCTCTTCTGGTTGCTCTTCTGCATCTCTCTAGGTGTTGTCTTGAATTTAACACCAGACAATCCTCAAATTGAACCACTGTTATAATTTCATTGAGCTACCGATAATGTTAACAACACATGACTTAAAATTTAAACTATTTTCTCGGAAACCTGGGCCAGTTGCAAAGCCACCAGCTAGGATTGGTAACTCTCAGCATGGTAAGCAGTTTCAGCTGATTTAACCCTTCCATGTACCAATCACACAGGCTGGCTAAAATAACAAGAATGTTAAAGGAACACACAATCACAAGTACCATGGTCCACTCACTGTTTTTAGGCTGATTGCTGATCATTTTATCCCTCTGAAACAACAACAACAACAGAATTATGGAATCCCTACAGTATGGAAAGAAGCCATTCAGCGCAGCAAGTCTACACTGATCCTCTGAAGAGCATCCCTCCCACCCAATCCCCATAATGCCCCATTTGCCATACCAAATCTACCTAACCTGCAGATCCCTAGACACTGCAGGACAATTTAGCATGGACAACCCACCTAACCTGCACATCTTTGGACTGTGGGAGGAAATCGGAGCACTCAGAAGAAACCCACGCAGACACGAAGAGAACATTCAGGCTCCACACAGACAGTCATCCGGGGCTGGGATTGAACTCAGGTCCCTGGTGATGTGAGGCAGCAGTGCTAACCACTGAGCCACCGTCCTGCCCTGAAGCCTGAAGGCAGACAAACCACAGCAGTATCAGCGAGAAAATAATGGGTAGTGACAGTAAGAACGGGTATTTACAATGGCCCTCCTCCAAGCTCACAAACTGCTCCACAACCAGTGATCAAGTTTTGAAGTTTTATCACTGATATTTTAGAGACCACTTGTGCACAGGAAGATCCCAAAAAACAGCACTGAGGCAAGTAGTAGAAGATTGAACTTGTGATATGCTAATGAGACACAGGAAGCACCATCACAGGAAATAATACAGTGACACATGGTTTCGCTCTCTCTCAACCTCTTGTCAGTAATGGACCCACTGACCATGCACATTTTCCTCAGCAGGCCGCTAAATATTCTTCAGCACTGTAACAGGACCAGGAACATCACAATTTTTGTCTTAAAAATGTGATTTGAATTACTGATGTTAGCTAAGGTACAAATATCAAACATCCTGCAGGTCAGTGAGGTGGTTAATTCCACTGGACTTTGAAATAAAGGTGCAGAATCTTTTATCACCAACTGAAAGGAGAGACAAGTGCTCAGTTTTACATCATTTGTGACAGAGCAGCTGTGATGGTGCAGCATTTTTCTTTGTGCTGGAACCTCTGGAATGTGACCTACACCCTTATCATTTTGAAGGTGAGCTGATGACCTAGTAGTACTGTCACTAGACTGTTAATTTGGAGACGCAGGTAATGCGCTGAGGGCCCAGGTTCAATGAAATTCAATTAAAATCTGGAATTCAGAATCTACTGATGGCCATGAATCCATTGTCCTTTGTCAGACAATGCCCCCCCTCATCCCCCCATGTGGTTCACTAATGTCCTTTAGGGAAGGAAACTGCCATCCTTACCTGGCCATGTTGAGATTGTCCAGGATGTTGGTGAGGCCTCTTTAGGAGTACTGTGTCCAATTCTGGTCATCCTGTTATTAAACTGGAGAGGGCTTAGAGGGGATTTGCCAAGATGTTGACACAAATGGAGGGTTTGAGATGTAAAACTAGACTGGAAAGGCCAGGACATCTTTCACTGGAGGGTAGGGGGTTGCGGGGTGACTTTATTGAAATTTATAAAATCATGAGGGCTAATGTTCTTGAGGAGATTTGTAGCTCGGGTTGTGGATGTTGTGGATGGTTGGCTCGCCGAGCTGGTTCATTGTTCCGCAGACATTTCATTATCCTTCTGCGTAACATTATTAGCACAGCCTCTGATGAAGCACAGTTGTGTTTTCCTGCCTGGTATTTAAACTTTGGGGCCTGTTGGAGGTGATTACCTCATTTCTGTTTTTTCTTTGTAGTGGTGCGGATATGGGGCCTAATTCCATGTGTTTATTAATGGCCTTCTTGGTGGAGAACCAGGCCTCTAGAAATTCCTGCGCTTGTCTCTGTTTGGCCTGCCCGAGGATCCTGAGATTGTTCCCATTGAACTCGTGGTTCTCCTTATCTGTGTGGATGGAGATGGCCGAGCATTGGTTGTGTCTTTTTGTTGCTAGTTGCTGTTCTGTTTTCCTGTGGCCAGTTTCCTTCCTGTCTGCCCAATGTAATGTTTGTCGCAGTCCTCGCACGGAATCTTGTATATCAGTTGGTTCTGTCCATAGTGGGTAAGGGGTCTTTGGTTCGGGTCAGCAACTGGTGTGGGCTTGACGTAAGTTTGTGTGCCACTCTGATGCCCAGTGGCCGTAGGAATCTGATGGTCAGTTCAGATACATTCTCGATGTAGGTTAATGTGACAAGTGTGTCGGGGCATACTGTATCTTCCTGTTGTTTGTGTGACAGGTATGGTCAGACCCAGCTGTTCAGGTATCTGTTGTCTCTGAATACTTGGTTGAGGTATTCTTCTTCATTTTGGCGTAGTCCTGGGTTGCTGCAGTGTGTAGTGTCTCATTTGAATAGGGTTTTCATGCAACTCTGTTTGTGGGTGTTGGGGTGGTTACTGTTGAAATTTAGGACTTGATCTGTGTGTGTGTGGCCTTTCAGTATACTTTGGTCAGAAGTTCCCCACTAGCCCTGTGTTCTAACGTCATGTCCAGGAATGGGAGCTGTTCATTCTTTTCTTTTTCCCTGGTGAATTTTATGCCAGTGAGAGTGTTGTTTATTAGTGGGTGTGTCCCCTCTAGTTTGGTCTGTTTCATGATGACGAAAGTGTCGTCTGCGTATCGGATCTATAGTTTAGGTTGGACCTGCAGAAGGGTCATGCCTTCTAGTCTCTGCATCACCGCTTCTGCTATTAGTCCAGAATATAGAATTAGCCCCTATAAAGACACCACTATAAAGAAAATCCAAAATAAGGTAGTCAACTCCCACGGACCCCAGAGTTTAAATAACAGGCAGGAAAACACGATGGTGCTTCATGGGAGGCTGCACTGATGATATTAACTGGCAGGGTAATGAAACATCTATGAACTAACGAACCAGCACAGCGAGCCAACCAACCACAACATCTTGAGGGGTATAGATAAGGTGAATGACAATGGTATTTTCCCCAGGGTGGAGGAATTCAAAATTAGGGCTGACATCTTTAAGGTGAAAGGAGAAAGATTTAAAAATGACATGAGGGGCATAAGTTTTACACAGAGGGTTGTTCGTGTGTGGAATGAATTGCCAGAGGAAGTGGTGGGTGCAGGTACAGTTACAACATTTGAAAGACATTTGGATGAGCACATGAATTAGAAATGCTTGCAGGGATATGGGCCTAGTGCAGGCAGGTAGAATTAGTTTAGTTTGGGATTATGGTCGGCATGGACTAGTTGGACCGAAGGGGCTGTTTCCATGCTGTATGATTCTACATTCTATACGTGACTTCACAACCAGAGCAATGTGGTTGACTTTTAACTGTCTTCTGGGTAATTAGGGATGGGCAGTAAATCCATGAATGAATTTAAAAAAAAGCTCAGGAGAGTTACTGCTGCACCATGACTCACACATGAAGAGTCGACAGTTTAGAACATAACTGGCAGTTAGTAATGAGCTGTAAACATTGGCAGAGTTTGTATTTTTTTGTCCCTTCAATAGTAACTGCTTCGCTCTAGAGTTCGCACCTTACAAGAAAGGCCTTAATCTTCTGCCTCCAACAGCAAGCCAGCAGTTTGTTTTGAAGGAATAGAGAGCCAAGTTGCTATTCACATCATATGACAACCAAAAATAAAACTATCGCGACTAAAGAAAAAGAAATCTGCGGAAGCAGTGACTCTGCAGGAAATTGATGAAATTAGAGAAAAGGAAACTGTGCAGAAAAATTAAATGGGGAAACAGTCTCGTCCTTCTCCAGGTCCAGAAGTAGAGCACCTGATGTGCAAGCTGTTCAGAGTAATCTGAAGACCCAGGTGTCCATTTTGTAATTTCTACTGATACACGGGGAGGGGGAGCAGTTCTTGCAATTGCAGCTAACGGTGGCCCAAGCAGGAAAATTATTCGAGGTGTGATTTCCGCTGTTTGCTGTCAGCAATAAAGTCATAAACCCTGTCTTTTTTTTAAAATGGCTTGTGTTTTCTGTATAACTGCTGCACAGGAAGGATGTTCCTCCAGGCTCTTGTACACCTCTTGCCTTCTGCTGTGGAAATGTTCACCTGGATGGCACAGTGGCTAGCACCGCTGCTTCACAGCACCAGTGACCTGGGTTTGATTCCACTCTTGGATGGCTATCTGTGTGGAGTTTGCACATTGTCCCTGTGTCTGCATGGAGTTTTCTTCCCACAGTCCCAAGATGTGCAGGTTAGGTGAATTGGCCATGCTAAATTGTTCAGGTATCATAGAATCCCTAACACTCTGGAAACAGGCACCTTGGCCCAACAATTCCACACCGACCCTCAGAGCATCCCACCCAGTCCCATAGCCCACCTAATCTACACATCCCTGAACACTATGGACAACTTAACATGGCCCATCCACCCTAACCTGTGCATCGTTGGACTGTGGAAGGAAACCCACGCAGACATGGGGAGAGTGTGCAAACTCCACACAGACAGTTGCCCGAGGCTGGAATCGAACCCCTGACCCCAGTGCTGTGCAGCAGCAGTGCTAACTACTGAGCCACTGTGCTGCCCCAGTGTGTGGGCTAAGTGGATTAGCCATAGGAAATGTTGAGTTACAGGGCAGTGTATCTGGGTAGGATGCTCTTTGGAGGGTTGGTATGGACTCAATGGGCTGAATAGTCTGCTTCCACACTGTAGGGAATCTATGGTTCGATATTTTGCTGCCACCAGACCTGACTATTCTATTGCTCTCCCAGTTGACCTGTCAACTCACATTTCCCTGCAGGCGTCACCTCGTCCTGATGGTCTGCAGCTTGGGCCTTGCTCCAAGGTGGAATTTTTAACTGGCGAGCAGGAAGCTGAAAGGTATCCCGTCCAGGGGCAACACCAACAATTCCTGGTTCTGTGTCATAGCCAGGACACATTAACATCCCACCACAAAAGCAAAGAGCTGCAGACACTGGAAATTTGAAATAAGTGCACACAGAACACTGGAAAGATTTGGCAGGTGAAGGCAAATAACCGAGTCAAAGCCTGGAATAAGACCATAAGGCCATAAGACACAGGAGCAGAAATTAGGCCATTCGGCCCATCCAGTCTGCTCCGCCATTCAATCATGGCTGATAAGTTGCTCAACCCCATTCCCCTGCTTTCTCCCCATAACCCTTGATCCCCTTTATAATCAAGAACCTATCTATCTCAGTCTTAAATGTACTCAATGACCAGGCCTCCACAGCCTTCTGTGGCAGTGAATTCCATAGATTCACCACTCTCTGGCTGAAGAAGTTTCTCCTTATCTCCATTCTAAAAGGTCTTCCCTTTACTCTAAGGCTATGCCCTCTGATGCTAGTCTCTCCTACCAATGGAAGCATCTTCCCAACATCCACTTCGTCCAGGCCTTTCAGTATTAGGTAAATTTCAATTAGATCCCCCTCATCCTTCTGCTGTCTTGCAGTTCTGTTTAGCGTAGCCACCAAGCCAGGAAGCTTTTATCCTAAAAGGGGAGGCGATGGCCTAGTGGTATTATCACTAGAGCATTAATGCAGAGACCAAGATAACATTCTGGGGAACCTGGTTCGAATCCCACCATAGCAGATGGTAGAATTTGAATTCAAAAAAAGTCTGGAATTAGGAATCTCATGTTGACCACGAATCTGTTGTCGACTGTTGGAAAATCCCATCTGGTTCTCTACCGTCCTTTAAGGAAGGAAACTGCTATCCTTACCTGGTCTGGCCTACATGTGTTTCCAGACCCACAGCAATGTGGCTGACTCTGAACTGCCCTCTGGGCAATTACAGATGGGCAATAAATGCTGCCTGGCCAGTGATGCCCTCATCCCGTGAATGAATAAAGGAAAACAAAAAATATCAGCAATCCTCTGTCACCTCCACAGAGGTAACCTTCAACTCAGGCATTCCCAGTACTGTAAGTCAAACAAACCCTCTGATACCAGGTACCTGCCCAGGTCAGCCAGAGTGGGGGTCCTCTCTTCACAAGGCATGGGGAGCCATTGACAGGTAGTGCACCACCCAACTTGACTCTTTCTGCCCTACTGGGGGCTGTTTTCCTGTTGGATTATGAGAGAGGAGATGAAAGTGGGTGGCACAGTGAATGCTGTTTGAGCAGCTGAGGAGGTGTCCTGAGTGAGTGGCAGCTTACATGTAGCGTCAGCGTTGGTGAGAGCGAGTGGAGAAAATGTTTCAGACAATTGTGAGAGTGAGGGAATAAGCCATGGTGGGAGCTGGGTTCGCTAGCAGAGATAGCATGTCCGTGGGATATCGGAGAGTAAATTGCGGAACTAACTCTGGCAAGTTGGAGAAGGACATTGACCTTATTCCTGTGCTAGGTATTCCTCTTGATGGCTAATTCTGGTGTTAGTCTTGGGTCAAGCTGGCATGTGATGACTTTGTAGCCCTCACCACCTCATCCAGCAGGAGCACTAGAACCCTGCCCTGAAGCAGGGCACTAATATCCCCTTACGTGGCATGTCCAATTAAACTTGCATTGGGGAACATTCAGGGTGTTAAAGGTCCATTTTGTAAACACTTATGAGGCTCTTACCAGAGTCAGATGGGCACTTTGAAGACTGATGTTAGGAGGTTGTTAGGCACTGAGAGAATCATGGCTCATAGGGCCAGGCAGAAGGTAGAGTTGATGCCCTTACTGACAGAGTGTGGTCCTTCTCTCATCTTCCTGGGGATTTTGTGTATCAGTACTTAGACTGTCAGAGAAGCAGCGCTTTGGAGAAATTGCTGCATGGTAGAAAACAAATGATAAATCTACCCGTAGAATGGTAGTGTTAGTTTGTATCTGAGAAAGAAATTTAAAATTCCCACGTAACACCCCTAACTCCATCCTATTTGTTTTATCTTTGTTACCTCTTCTCCAAAGTTTCCAATTTAAATCCTGTAAACTCCGGAATTACTCCCCAACACCTCACCTCCTCTTCACCTGGCTTTCTTCCTTTAAGGCACTGCTTAAAACTAAAGCTTCTAACGCCTCCATCTTTTCCCCAGAACCAATCGGATGACAATAACATTTGAATTGAACTGAATGAGCTTTATTGTCACATGTGTTCAAATGAGTAGCCAGCACCTAGCCTCCAGTAACTGAAAGAAAGAGTGGCATTGCCTCCTCACCACCACCTGTGCCAGGCCCATATGGGAGTCATTACAATTTAGATGCCATCTCTTCACAGCTGGGCCCACACTCGCAGGGGCAGCTGGGCCCATCCTCGCAGACACAGCTGGGCCCACACACACAGAAACTGCTGGGCTCACCCTCGCAAACACCACTGGGCCCACATTCACAGACACAGCCCTGCCCACACTCAGTCCGCAGCCTCGACCACAGCTGGGAGTCCCTGGCAGGGCTGCTGCCTCGATGACACCAGGTGTCCCCACTCCAGGCGTACCTATCTCAAGAAAACCTATATTAAAGAAAAGACGTGCCTTTATCAAGGATATGAGACTGGGAATACATGAAGCAAGGGTGGAATACAAAGAAAGTTGAAAGAAACTTAAGCAAGGTGTCAGGGTAGTTAAAAGGGGTCATGAAAAGTCATTGGCCTACAGGATTAAGGAAAATCCCTAGGCCTTTGTATACATTTTAAAGAACAAGAGGGTAGCCAGGGAGAGGGTTGGTCCACTCAAGCACAGGGAAGGGAATTTATGTGTGGAGTCAGAGGAAATGGGCAAGGTATTACATGAGTATTTTGCCTCAGTGTTCACCAGAGAGAAGGACTTGGTAGATGATGAGTTTAGGGAAGGGTGTGTAGATAGTTTGGATCAAGTTGAGATCAAAAGGGAGGAGGCATTGGGGGTCTTGAAAAACATTAAGGTAGACAAGTTCCCAGGGCCTGATGGGATATACCTCAGAATAATGAGAGAAGCAAGGGAGGAAATTATTGGATCCTTGAGAGAAATCTTTGATTCCTCACTGGCTACAGGGGAGGTCCCGGAGGATTGGAGAATAGCCGGTGTGTTCCTTTGTTTAAGGGTGGCAAGGATAATCTAGCTAATTACAGGCTGGTGATCTTGTTAAGGAAATTATTGGAAAGGATCCTTAGACAGGATTTACTCCCACCTGGTAATCATTGGGCATATTAGCAAGAGGCAACATGTTTTGTGACTAGTGGTGTTCCTCAGGGATCAGTGTTGGGACCTTTGCTGTTTGTAATATATATAAATGATCTGAAGGAAAATGTAACTGGTCTGATGAGTAAGTTTGCTGATGACACAAAGGTTGGTGGAATTGCAGATAGCAATAAGGACCATTAAAGGATACAGCAGGATATAGATCGGTTGTTGACTTGGGCAAAGAGATGGCAGATAAATTTTAATCCAGAAAAATATGAGCTAATGCATTTTGGAAGGTCTAATCCAGATGGAAAATACACTGTAAATGGCAGAACCCTTAAGAGTACTGATAGGCAGAGGGATCTGGGTATACAGGTACACAGGTCACCAAAAGTGGCAGTGCAGGTGAAAAAGGTAGTCAACAAGGCATTTGGCACGCTTGCCTTCATCGGCCAGGGCACTGAGTTTAAAAATTGGCAGGTAATCTAACATCTTTATAGAACCTTAGTTAGGCAGCATTGAGAATATTGTGTTCAATTCTGGTTGCCACACTACCAGAAGGATGTAGCTGCTTTGGAAAGGGTACAGAAACAATTTACCAGGATGTTGCCTGGTATAGTGGGCATTAGCAATGAGGAGAGTTTGGAGAAACTTGAGATGTTCTCACGAGAACAAAAGAGGTTGACGGGCAACCTGATAGAGGTTAATGAGATTATGAAAGGCATGGACAAAGTGGACAGTCAGAAACATTTTCCCAGGGTGGAAGAATTAGTAGGTTTAAGGTGCGAGGGGCAAGGTTTAAAGGTGATGTATGAGGCAAGTTTTTTACATAGAGGGTAGTAGGTGCCTGGAACTCGCTACTGGGAGAGGTACTGCAAGCATATATGAGAGTGACGTTTAAAGGGCATCTTGACAAATGCATGAATAGGATGGGAATAGTGGGATACGGACCCGGAAGGGTAGGGGGTTTTAGTTGTGACGGGTAGCATGTTGGTACAGGCTTGGAGGGCTGATGGGCCTGTTCCTATACTGTAATTTTCTTTGTTCTTTATATAAGCTTGGATTCCCTGTTCTTTTTATTCAGTCGTGGGCAAGACCAGCAGCTGTTGTCAATCCCTAGGTGCCCCAATTCAGATGTCTCAGGGAATGGGTACACACACCACTGCTGGGGAGGGCGTTCCAATATTCTAAGAAGAGTGAAGGAGCAATTAAGATTCTCAGTTTGACTAGATAAGGAGATATCAGCTCACAGCCGTCCGTAGTCTCATTGAGAACGCTGTATTGGAACGGATTTCAAATAGCAGCAAGTTCCAGTGGAGGGAAGCTCAGATAAAGTGTAGACTTGCTGAAAAGCGGGCACCCTTCATTTGCAAAATTTAGTCCAGAATCTATCTCCTGTTCACACATTCTCTGGACACTTCTTTTTGAGGTGTAACTCTTGTTTCAGAGACAAATTTTCACACAGCAAATTCCCACACGGTATTGGTGAAATAATTTGCTCTTGGCTGAGAGTGGAGTGTTGGATAGCAGGCTGCTCTATGACTCTTAAGTCGAGCTTTGGGTTAGGACTTCACCCAAATGATGATAATTCTAACAATGCAATTCTTCCTCATTAATCAAGAGAAATACCAACATTAGGCTGTCCTCAAAGTTCAGAACCTACAATCCTTGGATTCATTGCACAAGCACAACAGCAACTGAGAGAAATTAAGGTTCAAAACTATGGAAAATAATTTGAAATGGCCATTCACCAGAAAATTAAACAGATCAAAAATAGAGTGTAATCTGTATCATTTCAATTATGTTCCAAAGAAATGATTAATGTTGAAGTGCATCATTCCTAGCAAATCCAAATGGAAAAGAGCTGATAATAAGGATGAATAGGCAGACCCAAAGAAAGGAGGTTAGTAGCAGTTCATTTATATGCTGGAAAGTTACTCAATTAAAAGGGTAGGGAGCTACAGAGATCTCAGCAAGATTGTGTTCAAATTATTGATACCATATTGTTAAAAAGATGTAGAGCATTTAGAGACACCCGGGAGGTTAATGGATGATTTCCATTGGTAGATGTTACACTTTTCAAATGAAGTAGTTTAACTGGAAGTACAGAATCAAAGTAAAGCAGAATGATTCCATTAAGTATTTCTGCTGACAACCAGTCGATGCAAAGAAAAGAGGGCAGTTACAAAAAGACCATAGGAAGGAATGGGCAAACGCTACAGGAAGGAAGAATTTTAAGCAATCTAATATAAACTGAAATTGCCCAAGCAGTCATGAATTGGGGTTAGTGAACATAATCAACAGTCTAAGGATGCCACAATGGATGACTCAGATCTTGACCTGCCAAGGCCAAATGATCCGAGTCATGTAATGGTTCTGACATTGCAGCCCTGGGCGAGACCCTATAATTAAATTGATGCGATGTGGAACAAACCAATGCTTTCGTGTACAATTTGAAAAGGTCAACTTGAACATAATAAGAGTAGGCTGAGGGACACTTCTTGTGAAAATCCTTGTTGAAAACAAATGGAGTAGCATTAAGGACACTTGACTCTGACAAATTTGAGAGAAGCATAGCCATGGGTATCTGCACGCCCAAGCTATGCCTGCCTCGTTGTAGGTCATGTGGAACGCTCCCTCTTCCGCAGCTACACGGGCCCTAACCCTCACCTCTTCCTCCGTTACATTGATGACTATATCGGCGCCACCTCGTGCTCCCATGAGGGGCTCGAACAGTTCATCCACTTCATCAACACCTTCCACCCCAAACTTAAGTTCACCTGGACTATCTGTAATACCTCTCTCTCTTTCCTGGACCTCTCTGTTTGCATCTTTGGCAACCACCTAGAAACCGATGTCCATTTCAAGCCCACCAACTCCCACAGCTACTTAGAATAAACCCCACCCACGCACCTTCCTGCAAAACTGCCATCCTCAATTCCCAATTCCTTTGCCTCTGCCGCAATCTGTTCCCAGGATGAGGCATTCCACTCCCGTACATCTCAGATGTCCTCGTTTTTCAAGGACCGCAACTTCCCCGCCTCAGTGGTCGAGAATGCCCTCAACCGTATCTCCCACATTTCTCGCAATTCATCCCTCACAACCCCGCCCCCAGAATAATTGAATCCTCCTCTCCCTCACGTACCACCCCACCAACCTCCGCATCCAACTCATCATCCTCCAACACTTCCGCCATCTGCAATCCGACCCTGCCACCAAAGACATTTTTCCCTCCCCACCCTTATCTGCTTGCAGGAGGGATCACTCTCTCCATGACTCCCTTGTCCACTCCACACTCCCCTCCAGCCCCACCACACCCAGCACTTTTCCCTGAAATCACAGGAAGTGCTACACCTGTCCCTAAACCTCACCCCTCACCCCCATCCCAGGCCCCAAGAAGACTTTCCACATTAAGCAGATGTTCACCTGCACATCTGCTAATATGGTATCCTGCATCCGCTGTTTCCCTTGTGGCCTCCTCTACATTGGGGAAACCAAGCAGAGGCTTGGGGACCACATGGCAGAACATCTATACTCGGTTTGCAATAAACAGCTGCACCTCCCAGGCGCGAACCATTTCAACTCCCCCTCCCATTCCTCAGACGACATGTCCATCTTGGGCCTCCTGCAGTGCCACAACGATGCCACCCGAAGGTTGCAGGAACAGCAACTCATATTCCGCTTGGGAACTCTGCAGCCCAATAGTATCAATGTGAACTTCACAAGCTTCAAAATCTCCCCTTCCCCCATCGCATCCCAAAACCAGCCCAGCTCATCCCCGCTTCCCTAACCTGTCCTTCCTCCCATCTCTCCCCTCCTCCCACCTCAAACACCAACCCCATCTCCTACCAACTGACCTCATCCTGCCCCCTTGACTTGTCCATCATCCCTGGACTGACCTATCTACTCCCTACCTCCCCACCTACGCTCACCTTTACTGGCTCCAACCCTGTCTCTTTGGCCCGTCTGTCTCCTCTCCACCTATCTTCTCCTTTATCCATCTTCTATCCACCTCCCCCTCTCTCCCTATTTATTTCAGAACCCCTTTCCCCTCCCACATTTCTGAAGAAGAGTCTAGGCCCGAAATGTCAGCCTTCCTGCTCCTCTGATGCTGCTTGGCCTGCTATGTTCATCCAGCTCTACACCTTGTTATCTCAGGTTCTCCAGCATCTGCAGTTCCTACTATCTCAGAAGCATATGGTGCCTGGGTAGGAAATTTGGCCACTGAGTCAGGACCAGCTCTAGCTCATAGATCCTACCTAGGAGAGTCCATCCAGAGATCGTCCGTTTTGCTGCTCTTTTTCTGCCCTGACTTTTTCTATCTGTTTTGTAGCCCTGGAGGAGAGTGAGGAGAAGTAGTCGCTGTGCAGCGCAATGGGAAGGGAGTCCTGGTGCAGCGTGATGGGAAGGGAGCCCTGGTGCAGTGCGATGGGAAGGGAGCCCTGGTGCAGTGCGATGGGAAGGGAGTCCTGGTGCAGTGCGATGGGAAGGGAGTCCTGGTGCAGTGCGATGGGAAGGGAGTCCTGGTGCAGCGCAAGGGGAAGGGAGCCCTGGTGCAGCGCAAGGGGAAGGGAGTATTGGTGCAGTGCGATGGGAAGGGAGTCCTGGTGCAGTGCGATGGGAAGGGAGCCCTGGTGCAGTGCGATGGGAAGGGAGTCCTGGTGCAGTGCGATGGGAAGGGAGTCCTGGTGCAGCGCAAGGGGAAGGGAGCCCTGGTGCAGCGCAAGGGGAAGGGAGTATTGGTGCAGTGCGATGGGAAGGGAGTCCTGGTGCAGTGCGATGGGAAGGGAGCCCTGGTGCAGTGCGATGGGAAGGGAGTCCTGGTGCAGTGCGATGGGAAGGGAGTCCTGGTGCAGCGCAAGGGGAAGGGAGTCCTGGTGCAGCGCGAGGGGAAGGGAGTATTGGTGCAGTGCGATGGGAAGGGAGTCCTGGTGTAGCGCAAGGGGAAGGGAGTATTGGTGCAGCACGATGGGTAGGGAGTCCTGGTGCAGTGCGATGGGAAGGGAGTCCTGGTGCAGAGCAATGGGAAGGGAGTCCTGGTGCAGCGCAAGGGGAAGGGAGTATTGGTGCAGTGCGATGGGAAGGGAGTCCTGGTGTAGCGCAAGGGGAAGGGAGTATTGGTGCAGTGCGATGGGTAGGGAGTCCTGGTGCAGTGCGATGGGAAGGGAGTCCTGGTGCAGCGTGAGGGGAAGTGAGTCCTGGTGCAGAGCAATGGGAAGGGAGTCCTGGTGCAGAGCGAGGGGATGTGAGTCCTGGTGCAGAGCGAGGGGAAGTGAATTCCAGTGCAGTGTGAGGGGAAGTGAGTTCCAGCGCAGCGTGACAAGGAGCGAGGACCAGTGCAGCACGAGGGGAAATGAGTCCCAATGCAGAGCAAGGGGAAGTGAGTCCCAGTGCAGCGCAATGGTGCAGTGCGAGGGGAATGGAGTCCCGGTGCAGCGTGAGGAGGAATAAGCACTGGTGCAGCGCAAGGGGATGTAAGTCCTGGAGCAGAGTGAGGGGAAGTGGGTCTCAGTGCAGCGTGAGGGGATGTGAGTCCTGGAGCAGCTCGAAGGGAAGTGAGTCCTGCTGCAGTGCGAGGGGAAGGGAGTCCCGGTGCTGAGCGAGGGGAAATAAGTGCTGGTGCAGAGTGAAGGGAAGTGAGTCCAGGTGCAGCGTGAGGGGAATAGAGTCCCGGTGCAGCGTGAGGGGGAAGTGAGTCCCGGTGCAGCGTGAGGGGAAGGGAGTCCCAGTGCATTGCGAGGGGAAGTGAGTCCTGGCGCAGCTCGAGGGGAAGGGAGTCCCAGTGCATTGCGAGGGAATGTGAGTCCTGGTGCAGCTCGAGGGGAAGGGAGTCCCAGTGCATTGCGAGGGGAAGTGAGTCCTGGCGCAGCTCGAGGGGAAGGGAGTCCCAGTGCATTGCGAGGGGAAGTGAGTCCTGGCGCAGCTTGAGGGGAAGGGAGTCCCAGTGCATTGTGAGGGGATGTGAGTCCTGGTGCAGCTCGAGGGGAAGGGAGTCCCAGTGCATTGCGAGGGGAAGTGAGTCCTGGTGCAGCTTGAGGGGAAGGGAGTCCAAGACCTACACAACTTACCTTGGTGCAGCTGAGTGCCAGTGCAGACTCGGCTGGAAGCTTGGAGTGAAGTGTGACAATTGCTGGACTGTGGTCCGGGCTGGGAAGTCAGACCACATGCTGAGCTGCTGCTATTGGAAATTCTTTACCGACTGTAATGTCCATCCTTTAACTAAGTTACAATTACCTTATTTCCAACTTAGTTTTTAGACATTGATAGTAACGTTGATACTTTTCATTTTATTCCTTTTTTTAACCAAGTTTTGTACCCATGTCCTTTATACCTAAGATGGCACCATTACATGATGTGGAGGTGCCTGTGCTGTGCTGGGATGGACAATGTCAGAAATCACACAACACCAGCTTATAGGCCAACAGCTTTATTTGAAAACACAAGCTTTCAGAGCCTGAGGTCTGAGGTAGTATCAGGCACAATTCATAAGCAAAAGATCAAAGGTTCACACCATTGATGACAATGTACTAAACAGATTTAAGATGTTATTAAATCCGTAATCAGTTAGAAGGTTTTAATTGAATAATGTGTATATGTAAATCCCCGAATTCCTTTCAAGTCACTGTCCTGAGAGAACTGAAGGTTTTTATCAGTGGAAAGGAGAGGTGACATTTAAGGTCACACAGTGCATGTTAGGTGTGAGGCCTTGCTTAGAATCTGTGTTTTGGTTTGGAGTCAGACTGGTTTTATTTCTAAAGCAGGAATTTATAAAATGCCACATTGACTGACTGACTGTCTATGAATTGTGTGCTTTTTGAACAAAATAGAACGGATCTGCAAGTACAAATTCACCCCATAGATTCATGCGTGTATGTTGGGGAGAGAGTGTGTGTGTGTGTGTGTGTGTGTGTGTGTGTGTGTGTTTGTGTGTGTGTGTGTGCGCGCAACATGAACCCAAGATCCCAGCTGAGGCTGTCCTCATGGATACAGAACCTTGCTATCAGCCTTTGCTCGATGACTCTGCATGGTTGTGTGTCCCGAAGCCTGCCTCGGTGGAGGTTTACCCGAAGATGTAGGGCTGAATGTCCTTTACTGTAGAAGTTCCCTGTTTGGCGATTGTTGCGTGGCGTCCATTCATCCGTTGTTGCAGCGACTGCATGGTTTCAACAATATACCATGCCTTGGAGCATCCTTGCCTGCAATGTGTGAGGTAGACAACGTTGGCTGAGTCACGCGAGTATCTGCCGCACACGTGGTGGGTGGTGATCCCACGTGGGATGGATACGTGTCGATGATCTGACATATGCAAATTAATCAATTAAAACCTTCTAACTGATTTAAGATTTAACAGCATCTTAAGTTTATTTAGAACATCCTCATCAATGGGGTGAACGTTTGATCTTTTACTTCTAAATTCTGTGTCTGATACTACCTCACTGGCGAACACCTGAAGAAGGACTAAGGCTCCAAAAGCTTTTGCTTTCAAATAAACCTGTTGGACTATAGCCTGGTGTCATGTGCAGGCAGCCATTATAAAAACTACTCACATTATTCTTGTATTTCTGAACTGGATTACACGTGACAATAAAGGCTATTCTATTCCATTCTACTCTGTTTGCAGAAATGTTTCATCAAGTCACTCTTTCTATTAACCCACAACCTTAAACCTACATTCCCTGACTCCTAACTCTGGAAATAATCTCTCTATTTATACATGATTCCCTTTCCCTAGTTCAAGTGGAAAATAAGAAACAAAAACATGCTCCTCATAGAAATTTAAGTGTAAATTAATTTATACCCAGCAAACCTAAGTGAATACAAAATAGACAAACTGCACAGAAGCTGTAGAAAGAACAGCAAACAACTCAGGAACCTTCCAAAAGTCTGAGATATAGAGCAAGGACTGAGAATCCTGATGCAGGTGTCAGAAATTCCTCCAGTGCACTAATAGCTAGTGAGTTATCCAAGAACTGAGGCCCATAAAGGATGCAGATGCAGTTGCATCTGAGAATGAGCTAAAAATAGGTAACTTGCTAAATAATTACTTCCTTGAAGTACTCACCACTGAAGGTGGTAGTACCTTGACATACATCAAAGGAGGTTAATTATTAAGCTTAATGACTTTGATATCACTTGCGTGGATGTCCTAGACAGGCTTCAAGAGCTCATAACATCCCCAAGGAATGTTAATGAAACTTGAGATGAAATATATAAAGCATAGACAATCGTCATAGTTGAAGTCAATGAATGTAAGGGAGGTCACTTTGGATTACAAACAAAGCTGTGGAACTTGCTTTTGAGACAAGCGGGAAAACATGCCCAGGTAATTACAGATTCAGCACGTCAGTTGGGAGTTTTTATTTTCAATTGATCTGAAGCCAAATTGTGTTAGAGTCATAGAGTTATACAGCATGGAAACAGACCCTTGGGTCCAACTCATCAGTGCCGAGCAGATATCCTAAATTAATCTAGACTCATTTGCCAGCATTTGGCCCTTATCCCTCTAAACCCTTCCTATTTGTGTGCCCATCCAGATGCCTTTTAGATGTTGTGATTGCACTATCCTCCACCACTTCGCCTGGCAGCTCATTCCATACATGCACCACCATCTGCATGAAAAAGTTGCCCCTCAGCTCCCTTTTAAATATTTCCCCTCTCACCTTAAATCTATGGTCTCTCAGTATTGGACTCCACTATTCTGGGAAAAAAGACCTTGGATGTTTACCTTACCCATGCCCTTCATGATTTTCAAAACCTCATAAGAACATTCCTTAGCGTCCCACACTCGAAGGAAAAAAGATCCAGCTTACTCAGCCTCTCCCGATAGTTCAAACCTTCCAATCTCGGCAATAATCTTGAAGATCCTTTCTGAACCCTTGCAAATTTTACAACGTCTCTCCAAAGCAGGGAGATCAGAACCGAACGCAGTATTCTAACAGTGGCCTCACCATACAGCAGCAACGTGACATCCCAACTCCTATACTCAATGCACTGGCCTTTGAAGGCAAGTATGCCAAATGTTTTTGTCACAACCCTGTCTAGCTGCGACTCCACTTTCAAGGAACTATGTACCTGCACTCCTAGGTTTCTTACTGATCTAGTCCCATTTGCCTGCAGTTGGTCCATATCCTCTAAACCATTCCAAATGTCTTTTAAATGTTTGCTTCGTCTGTATCCAAATGCATCAGGTGCAGAAGGGGCCTCCCATTTCCAGAGTTAGGAGATGGAGAATATAGGGTTAAAGTTATGGGTAAATAGAAAGAGTGACTTGATGAAAGTGTAAGAGACCAACAGTATTCTGCAACCAGTTCTCAAGACACAATATAAACCAATAATTCCAAGATAATAAAATGTGAGGCTGGATGAACACAGCAGGCCAAGCAGCATCTCAGGAGCACAAAAGCTGACGTTTCGGGCCTAGACCCTTCATCAGAGAGGGGGATGGGGAGAGGGAACTGGAATAAATAGGGAGAGAGGGGGAGGCGGACCGAAGATGGAGAGTAAAGAAGATAGGTGGAGAGAGTGTAGGTGGGGAGGTAGGGAGGGGATAGGTCAGTCCAGGGAAGACGGACAGGTCAAGGAGGTGGGATGAGGTTAGTAGGTAGCTGGGGGTGCGGCTTGGGGTGGGAGGAAGGGATGGGTGAGAGGAAGAACCGGTTAGGGAGGCAGAGACAGGTTGGACTGGTTTTGGGATGCAGTGGGTGGGGGGGAAGAGCTGGGCTGGTTGTGTGGTGCAGTGGGGGGAGGGGACGAACTGGGCTGGTTTAGGGATGCAGTAGGGGAAGGGGAGATTTTGAAACTGGTGAAGTCCACATTGATACCATATGGCTGCAGGGTTTGCAGGCGGAATATGAGTTGCTGTTCCTGCAACCTTCGGGTGGCATCATTGTGGCAGTGCAGGAGGCCCATGATGGACATGTCATCTAGAGAATGGGAGGGGGAGTGGAAATGGTTTGCGACTGGGAGGTGCAGTTGTTTGTTGCGAACTGAGCGGAGGTGTTCTGCAAAGCGGTCCCCACCTACGTCCGTGACACCACCCATGCCCTCCACCTCCTCCAGGACTTCCAATTCCCTGGCCCCCAACACCTCATATTCACCATGGACGTCCAGTCCCTGTACACCTGCATTCCGCATGGAGATGGCCTCAAGGCCCTCCGCTTCTTCCTGTCCCGCAGGCCCGACCAGTCCCCCTCCACCGACACTCTCATCCGCCTAGCCGAACTCGTCCTCACACTCAACAACTTCTCTTTTGACTCCTCCCACTTCCTACAGACTAAGGGGGTGGCCATGGGCACCCACATGGGCCCCAGCTATGCCTGCCTCTTTGTAGGTTACGTGGAACAGTCCCTCTTCCGCACCTACACAGGCCCCAAACCCCACCTCTTCCTCCGGTACATTGATGACTGTATCGGCGCCGCCTCTTGCTCCCCAGAGGAGCTCGAACAGTTCATCCACTTCACCAACACCTTCCACCCCAACCTTCAGTTCACCTGGGCCATCTCCAGCACATCCCTCACCTTCCTGGACCTCTCAGTCTCCATCTCAGGCAACCAGCTTGCAACTGATGTCCATTTCAAGCCCACCGACTCCCACAGCTACCTGGAATACACCTCCTCCCACCCACCCTCCTGCAAAAATTCCATCCCCTATTCCCAATTCCTCCGCCTCCGCCGCATCTGCTCCCACGATAAGACATTCCACTCCCGCACATCCCAGATGTCCAAGTTCTTTAAGGACCGCAACTTTCCCCGCACAGTGATCGAGAACGCCCTTGACCGCGTCTCCCGTATTTCCCGCGACACATCCCTCACACCCCGCCCCCGCCACAACCGCCCCAAGAGGATCCCCCTCGTTCTCACACACCACCCTACCAACCTCCGGATACAACGCATTATCCTCCGACACTTCCGCCATTTACAATCCGACCCCACCACCCAAGACATTTTTCCATCCCCTCCCCTGTCAGCTTTCCGGAGAGACCACTCTCTCCGTGACTCCCTTGTTCGCTCCACACTGCCCTCCAACCCCACCACACCCGGCACCTTCCCCTGCAACCGCAGGAAATGCTACACTTGTCCCCACACCTCCTCCCTCGCCCCCATCCCAGGCCCCAAGATGACATTCCACATTAAGCAGAGGTTCACCTGCACATCTGCCAATGTGGTATACTGCATCCACTGTACCCGGTGCGGCTTCCTCTACATTGGGGAAACCAAGCGGAGGCTTGGGGACCGCTTTGCAGACCACCTCCGCTCAGTTCGCAACAAACAACTGCACCTCCCAGTCGCAAACCATTTCCACTCCCCCTCCCATTCTCTAGATGACATGTCCATCATGGGCCTCCTGCACTGCCACAATGATGCCACCCGAAGGTTGCAGGAACAGCAACTCATATTCCGCCTGCAAACCCTGCAGCCATATGGTATCAATGTGGACTTCACCAGTTTCAAAATCTCCCCTTCCCCTATTGCATCCCTAAACCAGCCCAGTTCGTCCCCTCCCCCCACTGCACCACACAACCAGCCCAGCTCTTCCCCCCCACCCACTGCATCCCAAAACCAGTCCAACCTGTCTCTGCCTCCCTAACCGGTTCTTCCTCTCACCCATCCCTTCCTCCCACCCCAAGCCGCACCCCCAGCTACCTACTAACCTCATCCCACCTCCTTGACCTGTCCATCTTCCCTGGACTGACCTATCCCCTCCCTACCTCCCCACCTACACTCTCTCCACCTATCTTCTTTACTCTCCATCTTCGGTCCGCCTCCCCCTCTCTCCCTATTTGTTCCAGTTCCCTCTCCCCATCCCCCTCTCTGATGAAGGGTCTAGGCCCGAAATGTCAGCTTTTGTGCTCCTGAGATGCTGCTTGGCCTGCTGTGTTCATCCAGCCTCACATTGTATTATCTTGGAATTCTCCAGCATCTGCAGTTCCCATTATCTCTCATAAACCAATAATTGTTTGGAGAAGTCACAAATAGAGAAAATATTTTGATGATACTGTTTTGATGTTCAAGAATTATTGAGCTGGGAGTTGCAGAGCATGGTCCTGCCAACATAAGGTGGGAATCATGGAATAATCCCTAAACTGGAATTGTAAGACCCAAGGTCTGATCAAGGGGACCGGGCAGTTTCATCATTAGCCATGATCATTGCTGAGGCTGCAAGACGAAGGGGAGGCCATCTCTTTGGTTAGGAGTCTTCAAATACCAGGAGTAGAGGTGGGGAGGTGATGGTCTATCAATGGCCTGTTAAACCAGTGACCCACGTAGTGTTCTGGTGACCCTGGTTCAAATCCCATCACAGCAGATGACAGAATTTGAATTCAATATCGAAAACAAAACTGGAACTAAGAGTCTAATGGTGACCATGAATTTATTGTTGGGAAAACCAATCTGGATCACTAATGGCCTTTAATGAAGGAGACTGCCTTCCTCCCCTCATCTGGCCTACATATGACTCCTGACCCACAGCAATGATGTTGACTCTTAACTACCCTCTGGGCAATAAAAGCTAGCATGGCCAGCAACCCTGTGAATGAATTTTTAAAAAATTAGTCAAAGTGTTGGGTTGTCAAATGGTATCACCTTGGACGGAGGGCCAGGCACTTTGAATTCCTCTATGATGGACCACATGGAGCAGCCATTAAGTTAGGGCCTGCCCTAGAGGTCTGTTAGGATGCTGCTGGAGTTTATTAGGTAGTTTCCCCATGCACCAGCAGGCTGTCATAATGAAGACAAAATACTTACTATGCTGTAAGGTGGTTCAATTGGCTTTCCAGTGGGTAGCTGAAATGCCCATCATTGGCTATGTACCACAGCGATGGGAAGACATTATGGGTTCCCTCCTGACACTTTGCCTCACTATATAGCCGGTCCTCCAGCCTTAAAACTCTGAGATGGTTCTGTCCAAAATGTTTAACTTCCCTTTCGCTAGTGGTTGAGACTAGAGCTGTTGAAGAGGTCCAATTACAGTCAAGAGAGTGCACACTTAGGAAGAACTGTAAGATGAGCCTGCCCACATAGGAATAGGATCAATACGGGTACAAAATGGGCTAAAAGTGGTTTACTCTTGATCTGTTTTATTTTCATAACAAACGCATAAACAGAAGGCTAACAATCAGGAATGACAGGTTGTTAATGGGACCAGTTTGAAGAGGCAGATTGAAGTCAAATGATTCCAAAGCCTTCAACCAATTGCTCACACAAAATCTAAATTACTGCACCTTCAGCAGCTGCAAATATCAAAAAAGCTGCGATGACTGTTTGAATGCCGTACATTTTCAGAGCGAGCAGGGAGAAAAATGATCATCTTTTTCCTTTATGCACTCATTTTTTTTCCCCCAGATGCTATTGAACAGATGAAGAAGTCACTCTTTAGTCTGAAGCAGATGTCAATCACGGGCCAGTTACAATTTGACCTGCATTAGTCAGATCAGCGAGAGTTTCAATATCTTATTAGCATTTCAAAAGAGGCTTATGACATTGTTGGAGCCTGAACATTTCTTTAAGATTACTAGTGGCCTGGGTGACTCAGAAGGCACTGTGCAAAATCCTTTTCAAATTGTCGAAAGTCAAGCATTAATAATTTTCATTAAATATAAGAGGGGCCTATAACTAAGGCAGAAGACCATGTGCCGATTGGCTGGAAAGTACAGTGTGGCAGTCTATTTACAGGACATGCATGATCAGTTGGAAAAATAATACATGAAACTAAATGTCACTTTTTTTTATTAGTCTCTTATTTCTTTTTCTCGTTCTAAAATGTCCATCACTGCAATCTGCCACGGCTATAGAACCAAGCAACACAAGCTTCTCTCTATATGTTTGTTCTCAACTCGAGACTGATGCTTCCCAGACTTTGCCCCGTGGTGACCCCATTTCAAGGCTTGAAAATTTTTATGAATATTCTAATAACTGGGTGGGGGGGAATACCCAGATGGACAAATCGTTAATGCTTAGAAATGAATGCACTGGCCATTGAGCGGCTCTGTTTGGAAGTACACAAGGTGAACCTGATGGCAAAGTGTCATTCACAATTTTGACTGGTTTTACATTCTGGGTGTTGGGGGTATGGTAGAGATGGTGGCTCAGAGACCACACAGATGGTGGTGCTTGCGAAGGGTGAGTGTTTGAATTTTAGGAATTTTTAAAATCCTGCATTTTCACTGTCTTGTTTTTGGGAATCAAATGTCAAAGGTTGATCTGTTGGTCCACATGCACTGCTGAGAAAACCTGAAAGATTTAAAAGAGTCTCAAAACTCTGAGCATGTGGTCATAGAATCCCTATAGTATGGAAGCAGATCATTTGATCCATTAATTCCATGCCAGCCCTTTGAAAAGCTTTCCACCCAGACCCACCACCTTACCTGGCCCCTGCATTTCCCAAGGCTAATCCATCTAGCCTGCACACCCCTGGACACTGTGGGCAACTTGGCATGGCCAGTCCAGCTGACCTGCACATCTTTGGACTGTGGGAAGAAATCAGAGCACCCGGAGGAAACCCATGCAAACTCATGCAAACTCCACACAATCAGTCACCCGAGGGTAGAATGAAACCTGGGTCCCTGGTTCTGTGACATAGCTGTGCTAACCACTGTGCTGCCCTATCGAAATCATAGCTGACTCAGAGCTCAGGGCTCCACTGAGGCTTACACCTGCAGTTTGGTACGTTCTAGCATCTAAAGCACTAGGGCTCCCAATTTTACAGACAAGATGCCCAGAAGTGGAATTTACAGTTTGATGGGCAGGTTTCCCAGAATTCATGCCTAAGTAGCAGGCAAAGGGAGTGATTGGAATTTTGAACCTTCTGTGTCTGTAGATGCACTGCTCTTTCTGTCAGAGAGCGGAAACAGGAGCACAGCAGGAAAGCTGCTTTCTGCAGCCTGGATAACAAGACAATGGGAAAAGCCAAGGTGATAATCCTTTATCAGAATAACATATAATCTTTATGTGTTATGTGTGAAGAGTTACAATAAATACCTTAAGGAAACAGAATAAAGAACACACTAAATAGTAAATATCCTCCACCCCTGCTGCTTCCATAGAGTTCAAAGGAACAATTGTTTAAACAACCGACATCAAAGAGGAAATGTGTTTAAAGTCTGTGTCGAAATGCCAGGACTAGCCTCAGGTAGCCTGTCATTAGCAGATTGCCCAGACATCATCTGGCAAAAATATAAAATTTGTCTCAAACCGTGTGAACTTAGAAATCACTTCTGTTAGTTTAAGAGGTAGTGCTCAAGGCTATTCCTTTAAAGGAAAAAGCCTCTTTGCCCATTACATGCTTCACATTTAATATGAAAAACTTATATGTTACTAGATCAGAGGATAATCATCACTCTCCTCCCTTCTCATCACTGGTCATCCTTGTTACTCAAGCAGTAGTGTATAAACAACACAAGCTCACAGTTCCTATGTGCATCTGAAACATAATATATTCCAATACCATTGAACACTCATCCAGGATTGGATCCAAACATTTTCCTTTCCCCTTTATTTCTTCCTTGGTTGCAAGTTTGATTCATTTATAGATTATTTTGCTGTAGTCCCTACTGTGAGCTGAATTGTAATTGGGGAGTTTAATGTTAATCTGCCACACACCTGCAGAGATTTGAAATGGAACGAGTCCAGGTACAAGGATCAAAGGGGCTTTGGAGATGGAATATTCCCTAGTTTATGTTAGAATTTAAAGGATCATGAGAAAACTCTGTTGTTAGAAGTTCTAAGAGATGGAGAGAGAAGTTGGTCCAATTAATACACGTATAATAGTGAAGTGTTAAAACCTACTTTGGTAACAGTCAGGGAATTTCAGAACTAATTCTATGCTCTCTAGTCTCAGAAGAGGTGACAGAGATGGAGAGGTTTAGGGAGAGAATTCTGGTACTTAGTGCCCAGCCAGTGGGAGGCACAACCTCCAGTTGGAAAATATTGGGAAATGTTCAAAATTGGGGATGTAAAAGAAGGCAGATGAGAGGAGTGCAGCGAATTTTGTTGATTGTGAAGCTGGAGGAGGTCATATAGATAGGAAGGGGTGAAGTCAAGGATCGAATTGAAAAAAAAAGCGAACGTTTTTCATGTTGAGGCATTTTTGGATTGACAGCCAACATGCATTGGGCAGTGAGCACGGAGGTGATGGGTCAATGTGATTTGATGCAAAATTGGAATAAAAAACAGAGACTTAGGTGAGTTCAGGTTTACCGTGATTGAAACATTACAGTAACAGCTTTCTTATTTTCCTGGGAGATTTCCCATTTTGTTCCATTAGACCCTCTCACTGTCAGTTTTTGCCAAGTACACTTATGCTTTCATGGGATTTAGGCATTTATTTAACATCCCTAATTGCCCTTAGAAACATAGAAAGTAGGAGCAGAAGTAGGCCATTTGGCCCTTCGAGCCTGCCTGGCCATTCAATATGACCAGGGCTGATCATCCAGCTCAGTTCCCTGTTTCCATTTTCACTCCATTCTCCTTGACCCCTTTAACCCAAAGAACTATATCTAACTCCTTTTGAAAACAATCAGTATTTTGGTCTTAACCACATGCTGCAAAAGAAAATTCCACAGGTCCCCACTCTCTGGGTAAAGACATTTCTCTTCATCTCAGCCCTTGCCTCAGTGGCTCTGCCAGCTATTTCACGGTCAACCATATTGCTGCAGATATGGAGTCTCATGTAAGCCTGAATGGGTAAAGTTGGTTGATTTCTTACCCTGAAGAATATCAGTGAATCAAATTCTTGGGTTTACAAAACAATCGATGATAGTTGTTATGGTCACCATCATTGTGACTAATTTTAACTTCTAAAGTTATTTTGTTTGAATTTAAATTCTGCCACTACCATGGTTACATTTGATATCATGGCCACATTAGAATGGGTGTCGTTTATTGGATTTTGTCCTTTGACCTTCAGCCAACATTTCCCTTCCTTTCCTTCACCTCTCTGTCTCCATTTTGGGGAATAAACTGCCCACTGCCATCCACTACAAAGCCTCTGATTCCTATAGCAACCTTCACTGCAGCTTGTCACACCCCACGCCCTGCAAGGACTCCATCCCATTCTCCAAGTTCCTTCGCCTACATCATATCTGTTTGGATGATGCCACCTTCTGACACAGCACGACTGACATGGCTTGCTTCTTCCATGGCCGTGGTTTCCCCCCAACTGTGGTTGACAGGGACCTCAACCATTCTGGCGTATCACCTGTGCTCCCACCCTTTCCCCTTCCCATCACTCACAGCAGCATGATGGGGCCCCCTTTGTCCTCAATTTTGATCCTACGAGCTTCCACATTCAAGGGACCATTCTCTCCCATTTCAGACAACTCCAGCAGAAAACCCACACCAAACACATCTTCTCCTCATTTCCCCTGTCTGCATTTTGCAGGGATCATTCCCTCTGGGACACCATAGTCCATTCCACAACCACAAAAACCAACCCCCTTCCCAAAGCATCTTCCCATGTAGCCACAGAAGGTGCAACACCTGTCCCTTCACCTCCTCCCTGTTCACCATCCAAGGGCCTCCTGTTTGCATTGTTTACTTTTACCAACATTGCAATGTTTTGCTGGTGCAAACACCAGGAGCCCACACATCCTGGGTCTTCACCTTGAAGATCATGTTGCACACAAGCTCACAGAAATTACAGCACAGCGGGACACCATTTACCAATCACACGTCACCTTCTGCTGCTTCAACTCAAACTGTCTGCTCCCATCCATCTCTTTCAGTGCAAAATCAAATCTAATGATAAATCCACTCAAACAAGATGATATCCTGAAACAGCTGTAGGACAGATTGTTTTATTTGTGATCACACTAAGTTTATTAAGGGCTGTTTCCCCTTAACTTTAGCATCTTCAATCAGATTATCTAATGGAAGTCAAAGGGGATTCCTTACAAAGTGGGGCAATGCGTTTGTTGACATGAAATTGTCCAAATAGTCTCTGTTATTGAAGACTCGTAATAAGATGACTAAAACAAAAAGAGAAACATATTCTTCCTCTCAATCCATCAACAATAACAACTTGCATTCACATATCCACATGTAACATTAGTGATTAGGATTGAAACAGCTCCTCCAATCTTGTGTATTGTATTCACTGCACCCAATATGGCCTACTCTATGTTGGAGAAACCAAACACAGTGTGTATGACCGCTTTAAGGAGCACCTCCGGTCTGTATGCAAGCAGGACCCTGATCTTCCCATAGCTGGTCATTTTAACACAGAGTCCTGCTCACATGCCCTTGTGCCTGTCCTCGGCATGCCGCAGCGTTCCAGTGAATCACAGCACAAACTGGGGGAACAGCATTTCATCTTCAGATCAGGCACTTTACAGCCTTCTAAACTTGATATTGAGTTCAACACATTTAAATTGTGAACTAACTCCTATTTTTCCCTTCCTTTTAGCTTTGCTTGTTACATTCTCTGTCATCACGTCCTCTCCCCTCCAACCCCTGCCCCTTTCCATCCCAGTGGGACCGCCTGTTCTTTCAAGTCTGTCAGTTAGACACACCATTGTTCTGCTATTCTCACATTTTGATCACTTACTCTGAACTATCAACATCCTTTCTCCCCTTACATACCATCACCAGCACCCCCCAACTACAGCAGAAATGCTGCGCTCTCCACACTTCATTTCAGCTCTGATAAGAGTCATCTAGACTTGAAACATTAGCTTGTTCTCTCTCCAAGAATGCTGTCTGACCCGCTGTGATTGCAAACGTTTTTTGTTTTCAATTAATCAATGACAACTTTTACTTTTCCACTGACCCATGTTGGGAGAATGCATGAGCATGTATCTTAAGTGAAGACAAAGTGGAGATCAAAAGTGACAACTTCCAAAGATTTACAGGCTGTCAGTGCTCACTCATAATAAAAAGCCAATTGAACGAGATTCCAAAACTCTGCTGATATCCAAGGATCTGGACTCAGCAAGAATAAATTGCTTAAGGCATCAAATGGAACACAGTAATGCATTTGAAGAAATTTGTATTTTGCTTCAACCTTAATCAATAATTCAAGATATGTAACAAAATGTGACTCCCTAGGTCCTAGTTTTGAGAAAGGGTTTGATTAGTTTCTGTTCCATTTGAGGATTAAGATGAATAAGCCTCCTGTTTGCATTGTTTACTTTTACCAACATTGCAATGTTTTGCTGGTGCAAACACCAGGAGCCCACACATCCTGGGTCTTCACCTTGAAGATCATGTTGCACACAAGCTCACAGAAATTACAGCACAGCGGGACACCATTTACCAATCACACATCACCTTCTGCTGCTTCAACTCAAACTGTCTGCTCCCGTCCATCTCTTTCAGTGCAAAATCAAATCTAATGATAAATCCACTCAAACAAGATGATATCCTGAAACAACTGTAGGACAGATTGTTTTATGTGTGATCACACTGAGTTTATTAAGGGCTGTTTCCCCTTAACTTTAGCATCTTCAATCAGATCATCTAATGGAAGTCAAAGGGGATTCCTTACAAAATGGGGCAATGCATTTGTTGACTTGAAATTGTCCAAATAGTCTCTGTTATTGAAGAGACGTGACAAGATGACTAAAACAAAAAGTCAAACATATTCTTCCACTCAATCCATCAACAATAACAACTTGCATTCACATATCCACATTTAACATTAGCGAAACATCTCAAGGTATTCAACAGCAATATTTATTTGTCACCAAGCTACATATGGAGCTATCAAGGGGCTATTACAGTCGGAACATTTAAATGAAGAGGTTGGTTTGATAAAAATATATAGAAGGACAACGAGACAGAGAGGGAGGCATCAAAGTCAGAGAGATTTAGGGATGGAACTCTTGCTAAATGCAAGGTTATCTGTAGCTGGGAGAAAGAACACAAAGAAAGAGACAGCGGAAGCTAAAATCCTAAGAACATTTAGAAATGCTTCAAAGCCAATGAATTAACTTTGGTGTGTGTCCACTGTTATAGGCAAACAAAATAGAAGTCTTTAGCAATATTGGTGGAGGGATGAATGTTTGTTTGAGTGTCTGATATCCTTTCATGTGCAAGAGATGAGTAGAATGCAGCCTTACAACTTGGGAGAGGCAGGTAATACCAATTTACTGCATTTATCTGATGGCTAAACAGGCAAATTCTGAAAAGTGAAAGAGTGTGACGTGTGCCATAGTTGAAGTTATTCCTTACCAGTGATGCAAAATGATCTTTGGTGAGTGGTTTTTTAAGGGAGAGATGATGACTAACAAAATTGATTGAATTTTCCCAGGAGGTGACAAGGTATATAAATTTACCAATATACCATTTATACACAAGGTTTATAAACAGTGCAGTTGAGGTAGCCCTATGGGCTTCTGTAAAGCTCTGGATGAGTCTCAAATGACAGCCTGGTTAAGAAGCTAAGAGTTTAGCAAGTTGGCAAATTAAATCCAAAACTGGCTTAGTTGCAAGAAGCAGAAAGTGATGGTGACAGACTGTTTATTTTTGTCCGTCCAGCGGCAGACCACAGGGTTTAGTATTAGATCCCTTGCTGTTTGTCATGTAGATTTTGATCCAGATATGAACATAGGAGGTTTGATCACTAAAATCACAGATGATGCAAAAAACAGTAGTGTGATATATAGTGAGGAGTAAAACCTTCGACCACGGTTCGATATAGATGGGCTGGACAGATTGGCTGAACAGTGGCAAATGGAATTTAATCTTTAGAATTGCAAGATGATGCCGTTTAAGAGGACTGACAAGGCAAGGGAGTACATGTTGAATTGTAGGACACGAATAAATACAGAGGATCAGAGGGGCATTAGTGTCTATGCCCATAGATCCTTGAAGACAGCAGGGCAGGTAGATAAGGTGGTGAAGAAAGCATATAGGGTGCTTGACTTAATCAGTCAAGATATAGACTACAAGAGCAAGGAGTGTATGATGGAGCTGTATGTAACATTAGTTAGTCCACAGCTGGAGTACAATGTGCATTGCTGTTTGCCACACTGTAGGAAGGGTGTGATTGCACTAGACAAAGAGCCAAGGGGGTTCACTTGAATGTTCCCAGATTCAACTATGAAGAGAGACTAGATAGGCTGGGGTTGTTTTCATTACAGCAGAGATGGCTGAGTGGGGAGCCTTATTAATGTGTACAAAGATGTGAGGACACTGTGAGAAGTTTTAAGGCAAGGAGTGCAGGTTTAGAGGGGATTTAAAAAAGATGTTTTTACTCAGAAGGTGAAGGGTATCAAGAATTCATTGCTGCAAGTGATAGTAGATGCAGGAACCCTCAAGACTTTTAGAAAAATATTTAGATGGGCACTCAAAATGTCAAAGCATACAAGACAATGGGCCAAGGTGAGGAAAATAGTTTCAAATTGATGAATGTTTAATGACTGGTGCGAACATGATGGACCGAAAATCCTTTTCCCACTCTGCAAAAACTCAAAGATTCTATGACTCTGTCTGATCCTGTATGATGCCTTGTGAGTGGAGCTGATATCTGCTTTAGGTCTTCTGAATTCACAAAGGCAAATTCCTAACGGTTTCACCATTTTTATTGCTCATCATTTCGAATTTCCCACTGGTTGTGATTGATGTGCTCGCTGTTTATTGTCTCCTTGTCAGCATCCTTGAATTGGAACTCTGGGCTCTCTGCTTGGCTTTTGTCACAGGAAACTTCTCCATAAATGTATCCTTGGGAATGCAGCCATCTTCCACCCTGGGCACATGCCCAAGCCAGCTAGTGTAAATGTGTTTGGCTGATAGTATTGATGTATTTAGCACATTTGCTATGGCATCTGGAAGACACATGCAAGTATATAAGTAATGCCTTAAGATCTTTTGTTTCCACGTGAATTGGGAGCAACAGCCCCTTTGCCCCCAAAATACATCATTTGCATAAAATTTGTGCATAACAATACAAGCTTGACCTTGCAAATAGCACTATGTAAATCAGTTTCTTTCAGTACATTACAGGAAGTGTCTTAATCTCCTTGTTAATTCAGGTGATATTTACAATGGACATTTACAGTCAAACATTCTTTGAGCAATTTTACACAATTTGCCACCACATGCTCAGTATTTTAGGTAGAAGTGCCTTAGACTGTGGCCTTTCCCCACGTTTACTTAGTCCTAGGCATTGAAATGTACAAAACTCTATTATCAACTATAATTTCTATTGGAAGATGAGCACATTCATGAGCATATCAAATCTAGTTTACACTGAATTGATGGTCCTTCAAAAGCAGTTGATGTCTTTTTTTCAGTGTGCATCCCTAGAAATAGCCAGTACAGCACTGAATCCTATGGAGATGAACTTTGACAAAAGAACCTACATCCCTTTTCTTTGCAAAGACACATTCTGGAAAAAAGGGTGGTGACTAGCTTAATGTGGCACTGTAGCTTAGTGCTGCTGCAACATGGCGCCAGGGACCTGGGTTCAATTCCAGCCTCGAGCCGCTATCTGTGTAGCAATTTCACATTCTCCCTGCATCTGCATGTATTACCTCTGTGAGGTCTGGTTTCTTCCTACTGTCCAAAAATGTGCAGGTCAGGTGGGTTGGCTGTGCTAAATTGCCCATTGTGGATGCGTAGGTTAGAGGGATTAGTCATGTGAAATGCAAAGTTACAGGCTGGGGGGGGGGATGAAACAGGGTAGGATGCCCTCAGAGGGACTGTGTGAACCCCATGGGCTGAATGACCTGCTTCCACACTGTAGGGATTCTGTGCTTTTCCGCTCTTTAATTCCCTCCAGTATGCTAAGGCATTGTCACTCTGGGACTGCAGGAAGGGTCTTGCATTGAGGGGTCCTTCTCACCATCTGCCAAGCTCTGTCTTCGTCCTTGTGTGAAGCAGCAGGTGGTTGGGGCATTCAGCCAAATGACTTTGAGAGTCTTGTCAGGGAATCATCCATCAGGGTCAATTATGCCATTCCCCTAGAGCCTCTAGAATATTATATGTCTGATTGATTTTTCGGCAAAGATGTTTCTCTTCACAAACTTTTCTGCAATAAACAGGTAGCATGTAGAATCCTGAAGACACGGGTACACATGTGTCTAATCACTGGCTCTCCTAGTTTCAGGGGAGCGCAGATTTGGGCAGCATTGGCACCATCTTGCTGAAGAAGCCTTGGTGAAATTCTATAGTTCATATAAGTTATACTCATGTTTTCCAGAGACAACCATGCACAACGGATGTAATGTAGATAGCCACGAAGCAACATGGAATAAACATTTCTGATGAAGTGTCTAAGCCCGAAACATCAGCTTTCCTGCTCCTAAGATGCTGCTTGGCCTGCTGTGTTCATCCAGCTCCACACCTTGTTATCTTGGATTCTCCAGCGTCTGCAGTTCCTATTATTTCTGAAATAAATATATCCTGTTTAGTCAAGACAAAGCCTATGTCTGCCTAAGTGGTTATGTGAGCATTCTTCCTGACATGCAATGATAACATAGACAAAGACGTCTTTGGAAATTTATCATCTGACTCTAGGAAAGCAGGGGAAGCCATTGGCCTACAGCACATTTTCAAGGGTGGAATGGATGAGATGACCACACGACTGAAGGTTAAATACTTGACGGGAAGCATTATTTATGCTCCTGATTGACTGTTCATTGTCATATGTTGGGACGTTAATTTGGAATGTCCCTGACATGTTTACCCACCAAGTCATGATGAAGAGGTTGTAAAAGTGAAAATATTTCCGTGGAGGAGGCTGGAAGGAGGAGGGGCATCTGTTATTCGCCTACCAGCATGGAGAGTTTCAAAGTGTAATGGGCTGAGTTGGCAGAGGTCTGACAGCTCAGGGATTATTGCCCATAGGATATGGCGGCACTGCACGAAAAGCTCAATGGCTTACAAAGAGGCTATTGGCTTCTTTCAAGATTTTGCATTTTAATCAGTAGTTTCCTTCTTAACTGATTAAAGATCCAACAAGAGGTGGCCACATTTAGTGTTGTTGCCTTTCTGCTAATAAAATCTGCGTCTTCTACCCTCACTCTCACACTAGGCCTGAGGAAGGAGCTGAGCTAGGAAAGCTTGCATTTTCAAATAACCTGTTGGATTATAACCTGATGTTGTATGTTTTTTGACCTTGCTGTACAGAGCGAGTGCTGGACTGTCAGAAGTCATTCCAGCCAGACAGTGTTTAAAATAGATACAAACTTGTCAGGAAAGCATCATAGCAGCCTTTGACAATGAGCGAGAGGCTTAATTCAGCGATGGTGAAGATCCCCTTCATTATTGTTTCCTAATAAAGCTTATTAGTTGGTCTAAAATGCTGTACTTCTGGAAAGGATTCAATTTTAATATTTAAGTGATGTCTGCCTTTGTTGAGGGTGGTCATTGAAAGTGCCTGTCGATGGCCTTTTGCAATGTATCATTGTACACATTTCCACCTTTTGATGCTGCGGCACGCATTTTAACAACGAGGCAATGTGGGACACATTGTAATTTCTGCTGTTGGATGACCAAATTGAGCTCATTTGAATTAGTTCACGGCAACCAATCCAAATTGCATAGCTTCACAAAACCGATAAACATAAAGTAAAGAGGGAAGAAGTTAATTACTTTTTGTTAAAGAGGAAATTGGACAACAAAATGTTATTGATCTGTGCATTTAGGATAATGCTGATGATAGCACATAATATTAAAGAATAAGGCTGCAAGGTATGTATGTAGATATTATGGACTTACTGAATTAATGATCAAGGTTGCAACAGTAACTGGACCGGTTATTGTAAGTTACCGCTACATTTAGTGCCTAAGATTGACAAAAACCAGCTAAGTTAGTTCAGATTAGACTCTGTGTATACCTGACAACTTGACAGCTTTGAGGAGAAAATTCACTTAAAGAAAGAAAGAAATTGGATTTATAAAGTGCTTTCTGTGACCTCAAGTCGTCCCAAAGTGCATTACAGCCAATAAAGAACTATTGAAATGTAGTCACTGTTGTAACATGCTTCAACTTATTGCTGATAACCTCAGAGCTTTTGCAATTATTCCAGGAGTTATACAACCTTGTCCCTCTGAGTGTCCCTAGGATGCTTCTGTTTGCCTCCAGGAAATCCATGAAATGAGTTTCTGTGTTTCTTTGTAGTCTTTCTTCCTTCTTCTGATGTCTTGATCTCTCTCAGCAGAATTAAGCTCCCATCTGTTCTCGGAAGTTTAAATCATACATTCAAATGATGCACTGAACTATTTGCTTCAGTTCATATTGTAGCCTTAAAGTCTGTCTGAACTTTTATAAGTTTTGAGAAAGGTCATGCACAGGAGCAACCTAGCCTAATGAGGGTTTCCAGCATTTTCTATTTTGACTCTAAATTTTCACCTTCTACATTATTTCACTCTTCTTTCCTCACCCTTTATGACTGTTAAGAAATTAAGAAACTTTCCAGCACTTAACCTGTCCAGTTCCATCATGGTTTTATCTCAATCATGTCCATTCTCAATCTCGTATACTGTAAGGAAAACGACTCTAGTGTGTCCAATGTCTCCTCATAACTGAAACGCTCCAGCCCAGGAAACATGCAGCAAATATCGTCTGCACCATCTTCCGTGTTATTATCTACCTCCAAGGTACCACAATTGGCATCCAAGCAAGAAATTACATTTTGAAGATGTAAAGCAGTATGTTGTGTAATGGACCCTCATTTGGTGAAAGACACATCAGATAGATTTGCTGGAACCTTCCTCCTTTTAGCTTGTTGTTTAAAGACTTTAATCTGACCTTGAGTGTACAGGAAAATCATAAGGTAGCCTGATAAGAAGGTAATAAAATGTGAGGCTGGATGAACACAGCAGGCCAAGCAGCATCTCAGGAGCACAAAAGCTGACGTTTCGGGCCGAGACCCTTCATCAGAGAGGGGGATGGGGGGAGGGAACTGGAATAAATAGGGAGAGAGGGGGAGGCGGACCGAAGATGGAGAGCAAAGAAGATAGGTGGAGAGGGTGTAGGTGGGGAGGTAGGGAGGGGATAGGTCAGTCCAGGGAAGACGGACAGGTCAAGGAGGTGGGATGAGGTTAGTAGGTAGCTGGGGGTGCGGCTGGGGGTGGGAGGAAGGGATGGGTGAGAGGAAGAACCGGTTAGGGAGGCAGAGACAGGTTGGACTGGTTAAGACCTGGATAAGAAGGTACACCTGTCTTAAACAATGTATAAGTGATAATGCTGTGTTCATCTAGCTTCACACTTTGTTATCTTAAACAATGTATAGTTTGTTGCATGATAGCGACTCATATATAAGATACTGAGAAGAGTCTTAGAGGGGCCCAAGTGATGTGGGCTACGGAGAAATGTGTGGTAAAATCCAACAAGAAGCCCGGCGAGGTTAATCTCAACACTGGGATCAACTCATTCCGCCTTTTGCTGAGCGTGAGATGAGTTTCTCACTTTGCAATGGTGCGTTGCCAATTATGAGAGATTTTAGCTTCCTAAATGCCTTATTAATTCTGCAACTCACCTCATTATATTCAGCCGCCTATCTTACCAATCTCGCCAGCCAAGATGGGCATCGAAAATTCTCAACCAGGATAGGCACTTGGCGACTTCAGCTCTTCTTGCTCCAAAGATCCTCCAAGTTTGACACCAGGAACCAGCATCTCAGACCATGCGCGACAAGTACCAGTCATTCACACCTCATATCTGTTGACATTGGCACCTGACAAATACCAGCCTCTAGGCACATCTTTGATCCATTTACAGGTGCTTCAGTGCTTTAATGTTGTCTATCAGATGAGCTGACAACTCCCATTGTAATGTTGCAGCAAGGTCAGCTCATGGGCTGGACCAAGCTGTCATGGTGCACACCCACTCAGCACCTACTTGACTGGTCAAAGCCTCCATGCCTTGCCCTATCTTTTTGTGATTTGCCTCCTCAGCAACAGATGCCAGGCACATGTTAATTCTGTCCTGTCTTGTCATTTAGCACAGGCACAAAGCCGGGAAGATTTTCATCATTGTCAGCAGGCCTCAGTCAGGCCAAGGAGGATAAGCCTTCGATTGCAGTCTCCCAGCCCAATAAACCAAGGGTAACCTCCAATACCAGCCCAGGAGCGAAGGGCAAAGTCTGACACCAGTCCAGGAGTCAATGGTAATCTGTGATAGCAGTCCAAGGTCTTGGGCTTGGACCAGTTATAGAGTCATAGAATCAAACAGTACAGAACAGACCCTTCCATCCAACTAGTCCATAGCACCCATCATCCCAAACTAAGATAGTTCCGCCTGCCTTCATGTACTTATCTACATGATTTTTAAAAATATTGTAACTGTATCTGCATCCACTGCTTAGTCTGAAACAAGATCTTCTTCACATTAGGAGTGAGGGGCCAAATGTCAGGCAGCTCGCTGCCCACCTTGAGTCTTTCTGTCCTGGTTGGAACTGTTTTCCTTCTGAATAAGTGATAGGTGGCTATTATGGGTGATGAAAGAGGATAGCACATCTGTTACTATGTTGAAGCTGCGGAGGTGGCCCAAGTAGTGAGCCAACAGCTCAGATGGCATTCAGGCATAACCGAGTCATGGGGACATAGGTGAGGGAAAAAGGGGAAGGTGTTGTAGGCAATGGTGAAAATGGTAGAGCATGAGCCTTGGTGAGAGGTGGGTAAAGCAGCAGAGATAGAATGAATGCGAGGTATTGGAGAGAAGATGTGTCACCACCCTGATTGCACAGAGAAGGTCATTGAACGACATTGATGTCTCCCTGTAGCCTGCAGGGCAGCTCAGACTGTGAATGTTTGGACAGGTGCACAACAAGCTTTTAAAGATGGCATTGGTGAAAGGGATGCTGGCACTTCGGTGGGCATTCTTCAAGTTGTTTCAATAATGGTAGGTGGTAAGATGGGAATAGAACCAGATGTGAGAGACATCATAGTGGGATGGTGGGTAGTTAATGAGGCAACTTCAGTAAAATATGGTGACAAAACGCAATGGGTTGTGTGGTGAGAGCCCCTCTTAAAAACCTAAAACAACTCACACATAGCTTAAAAAAAAGGAGGGTAAACTTCAATCTATTGGTACCAAGAAATTGAAGAGCTCCATTTCAATATCCAAGGTTGTTCTCCCACCCAATGTCCATACAGCATCCTGATATTGGGAGGTGCTCCGCATGGATCTTCACTGTAACACTTTGTACAACAAGGTAGAGCTGCATTTAAGTGAGTACTGGTTAAGCATAGAGGGCGAGCGATCCAAACAGTCATACTGAGATGGTGAAATGAAATAGGTGAGAGAAGGTATAAGTGGAAGATGAGCACTGGCATGGATAGGTTCCACTGATTTGTTTCTGTGCTGGGCCTTCCATGCAATTCCTTGTGTCTGAACACTCCTTGGAACACTTAGA
The DNA here is from genome assembly GCF_030684315.1 of Stegostoma tigrinum. Classification (NCBI taxonomy): domain Eukaryota; kingdom Metazoa; phylum Chordata; class Chondrichthyes; order Orectolobiformes; family Stegostomatidae; genus Stegostoma; species Stegostoma tigrinum. The sequence continues at coordinate 8,112,874 of NC_081377.1, forward strand.
AGTGAAAAGACTGCACTGCAGGAATGGGCAATAGCATGTTCGCAGAATCCGAGCAGTAATATGACAAGAGTGAGAAACATCCAACCTGATCATGGTGAACACAATTCTGGGGAACAGTATCTGCAGATGATGGCCAGTCCCCAGGCCTTGAGTCAATTGGTTCCAGTAAACACAAGTCACTAGGGTGAAAGTCAATGGCTCTGTGGTTAGCACTGCAGCCTCACAGCATCAGCGACCTGGGTTCGATTCCAGCCTCGGGCAACTGTCTGTGTGGAGTTTGCACATTCTCCCAGTGTCTGTGTGGGTTTCGTCCGGGTGCTCCGGTTTCCTTCCGCAGTCCAAAGATGTGCAGGTTAGGTGGGTTGACTGTGCTAAATTGCCTGTAGTGTCTAGGAATGTGCAGGCTAGCTGGATTAGATGTGAGAAATGAAAGGTCACAGGGAGAGGGTGGGATCTGGGTGGATTGTTGTTTGGAGGGTTGGAGCAGACTTGGTGGGCTAAATTGCCTCTGTCTACATTGTAGGGATTCTATCCTATTCTGCATCCGGTGCCACCAAATTTCTGTTACATTTCCTGGTTGTTTTGGTTGCTGTTTTGGTTGTTTTTTCCAGGCAGATACCAGTTAGACCCAGCTGCAGCCTTCAGCCAATTTCAATTGCTTTTTCCTGCTAAGGTTTTCTATTACTTAGCCAGCCATATGAAAGACAGAAATGCTAGAGAATGGAGTAATTTATTTTTGTAATTCGAAATTCTTAACCTTATGTGATAATATGAAACATTTGATTGTGAGTCAGCAACTTGATGTTTACTTTTACTAACTGTGTGCCACTAGCGTGGAAACAGTATCCTTTGCTAGTAGAGGCCTTTCACAGTGGAATTGTGGATAAAATTGGTGAACAACATTACAAGTTTTAATTTCACTGTTGGTTGTACATACGGAGCAATAATCATTGAATTCAGCCGGATTTAGGAGGCATGGTTCCATGGCATAAACTGTTCATTATTTGACACAGGGTGACAATGAATGAGCCACATGACTGCAGGGTGATAAGGATATGACCATTGATTATGTGACACTGTTGCATGATGGGTCTAGGTTTATTTCTCTATCCATTTGCGGGATGTGGGCATCACTGGCTGCCCAGCATTTCTTGCCCATCCCTAGCTGCCTTTGAAAAAGTGGTGGTGAGCTGCCTTCTTGAACCGCTGCAGTCCTCATTCTATGAGTCAACCCACAATGGCCTAAGGGAGGGAATTCCAGGATTTTGACCCAGCAACAGTGAAGGAATGGCAATATGTTTCCAAGTCAGGATGGTGAGTGACTTGAAGGGGAACTTGGAGGTGGTGGTGTTCTCATATATCTGCTGCCCTTGTCCTTCTAGATGGAAGTGGTCATGGGTTTGGAAGGTGCTGACTGAGGATGTTTCTGCAGTGTATCTTGTAGATAGCGCATATTGCTGCTGCTGAGTGTCAGTGGTGTAGGGAGTGGATGCTTGTGGATATAGGACCAAAAGGTTAAAGTAGTTTGAGCAGCGATCAGGAATGTCTAGCTCTGTGGTGTGCCTTCCCCAATCTGACAATGATTCAGTGCAAAAATGCTGTCTTTCCCAACGGTAGCATCACCTCCTAATATTATATCCCATTCCCAAATAAAAATACCAAATTTACAAGAACTTTACCAAGGATGTCTTTCTTGATTTTGCTTTTGACACCAAAATTTTCAAACATTCACTTTGGAAGAGAAAACTGTTGCATTATATTGATTGGAACAAATGCCATTATTCTTTCTGACAACTGCAATATCACAAAGCATGCAACGTTAATGAAAGACACAGCTGTAATATTATGTTAGTTTGTAAAATGAGTTTCCCCTATTAGGATATTTAATATCCACTAAATGTGCACCATAAGATTAATTAAAATATTAAATTAGAATGCAAATTAACTGAAATAAATTATAAGAATGAATAACTATTGTACAGGGATGTTTTGGAATGGTAGAATGAAAATTTATACCTGTGATTGTCCTGATCCATGTTCCCATTTTTGGTTGATTCTCGATGGAGATGAACAGCATTGGTGAGGTACATCTCTTTGAATTAATGGACATGGAGATTATTTTCATGCAGAGCTTTGCGTTTATGTAATTCCCTCGCCCCATGAATGAGTTCATGCCCATTTAAAACTCTGCTGGCCATATCCTAACTTGCACCAAGTCCCTTTTACCTATCACCCTGTATTTACTGTCCAGGGACACCTTGATTTTCAAAGTATTATCCTTATCTTTGAATCATTCCAATGGCTACTTCCTCCAGCCCCACTGTCCTGTAAGTGCTCAGTTTCTCTCAACATTTGATGCGTAGAATATCCCCCACTCCTTTTGCCCCAGCATTGGTCACTATGCCTAGGTTCACTCACCCTTTTTAAGCCTTTTTATTTCTTTTTTCTCCTTTTAGATGCTTCTTAAACATCTACTTCTTTGACCAAGGCTTTTAGCTATTTAGCAATCTTTGTCTGATTACACTCCCAAGAAGCACTTAATTAGGACATATCAGTAAGGTAAAAGTGCCATATAAATGTAAATTGTTGCTGATTGGAGATGGCCTTTCTCAAAGGAAAGTACCAGTGTCACTCTTCAGTTGGCTGATAGAAAAGCCCACAACAGATTGATGGGTTGATTTGCTCTCTAATACCTCCAATTCCTCAGACGTTAACTGTTAATCATAGAATCCTTGTAGTGTGGAAGCAGGCGATTCAGCCCATTGAGTCCATTCTGACCCTCTGAAGAGCATCCCACCCAAATCCAACCCCTACCCTTTCCCTATAACCCTGCATTCCCATAGCTAACCCCCACCTAGCCTAGTACATTGCTGGACAATGCGGGTAATTTAGCATGGTCAATCCACCCAACATGCACATCTTTGGACCATGGGAGGAAACCAGAGCACCCACGCAGGCAAGGAAAAAATGTGCAAAATTCACACAGACGATCACCCATGGCTGGAATCGAACCCGGCTCCATGAGGCTGTGAGAGAGTGGTGTTAACCACTGAGCCTGCTGCATTATCACTGGCACCCATGTTATGCTTCTTTTTCAACATAGAGTAGTATCTTGCAAAAGCAGTTGATCCTGTCTTAATGAAAAAGGAGCTTGAAAATGATCATCAGTTCTGGCTGCATCTATAGAGTCAGCATTCCAAATCTAATATGATTCTTTTTGAGAACCATTCACTCTGTTTCTATCTCTAAAGATACCTCTAGGCCTGCTGAGATTGTCTAATAGTTTCTGTTTCTTTCGCAGATTTCCAGCATCTCTCAGTATATTGCTTTCATTTCAATGGGATATTATCATGTTGGGAGGAGGGTTGGAGGCTATCGCAATGAGTTTGGATTGAGCTGGTTGAAAACATCCAGGAACAGAATCATAGAGGTGCTGTCAATATCAGCAGACTTGGGGGAATTTCTTGGGAACTTCATTTAATTGGAATTAGTTCTCTGGCAATAAAGCTTCTTTTCTGCCATTATGTACATTGCATTGGTTAAATTGATGAACAAATGTTGATCTTTTGTTTGCATGGAAAGCGGGAATTTACTTCTAACAAATCCTGCTTAGAATTCCCCAGTTTAGTCTGTATGATCCCTGTGTTTTTTTTCTGGGCAGTACATGTAAAAATGATGACTACAACAAGAAAAGTAGACTAACGGAAAACTCATATGCTATTGAAGACCAAACATTCGCTGTGTGTGTGTGTGTGTGTGTGTGGGGGGGGGGGGGGGGGGGAGGCGGGTGCTAGTGTTAATGCATTAATTAGAAGAGGCACTTTCATAATACCCTTTGTTTTCAATGATGTTAGTGTGATGGTGCTTGTTTGAAGAATATGTGTCTTGCCTGCTGTTTAACTGTAAAATCCCAGTATTTGCATCCCCTGAACTTCCAGTGAAATATCAGGCACCAACCGCACCCCCCCACCCCCACCCGACAACCATTACTCTCAACCTCTCAAATCCCTGTGGATCAAATTATCTCACCCTACTTTGCTTCCAGAGTCAAGAGCACTTCCTCCGACTGTAGAGTACAATTTACTCTCCGTGTTGTGTGTTGTGCCTCAGAGTTACGCAGAGATGATGGACGAGTTTGTGTGTGTGTGAGACAGCGGGAGCTTTATATCAATGTTTTTAAAGCCTTCGCTGCTTCAAGGTTACCGCCTGGTTTCCCTTTCCCGAATCTCACGCACAAGCTTGATTTACAGCACAGCGAACAGTCGATAGGCACGTAATCAGACATGCTGGGGTCAATCTTACTTTCTTTTGCTAATGAGGCTTTAAACTTGTAAGGGGACTGGGGGAACAAAAGCAAGAGTGAGAAAAGAGAAAAGCCTGAAGCTGGGACAGTAGATAAGGGGACCGAGCCAAATAGCCAGGGTAGACAAGAGCAAGACAGCGAACAAGGTAAGCCTGATAAATTAAAGTGCATTTACTTCAATGCAAGAGGCCTGACAGGTAAGGCAGGTGAACCTAGGGAATGGTTGGTAACATGGGACTGGGATATCACAGGGATTACAGGAATGTGGCCAGAGATGCCACGGGCTGGCGACTTAATTCTCCAGGGTAGAAAGGGAAGGAAGAGATGAGAGGGAATGGAATTTTTGGTTAGGGATAACATTATGGCTGTACGTATGGAGGATATTCCTGGGAGATTGTCCAGTGAAGTTATTTGGATGGAAATGAGAAAGAAGAATGGGATGATCACCTTGTTAGGATTGTAGTCCGCAGGAAATTGAGAAGCAAATTTGTAAGGAGATCTCAGATGCCTGTAAGAATAATAAGGTTGTAATGTTTGGGGATTTTAACTTTCAAACATAGACTGAGACAGTCATTGTGTTAAGGGCTTAGAGGGGGAGGAATTTGTTAAGTGTGTACAAGAAAACTTCCCTGTTCAATATGTGGGTGTACCTACTAGAGAAGGAGAAATGCTTACCTTGTGTTGGAAAATAAGTCTGAGCAAATGACTGAGGTATCAATGGGGGAGCACTTTGGGGCCAGTGATCTTAATTCTATTAGTTTCAAATTTGTTGCACAAAGGGTTGGATTGAGCCAAAAGCTCTAAATTGGTGTACGGCCAATTTTGACGGTATTAGACAGGAAAGGTAAAAGGATGGCTGGGAAATGGGACGTCTTCAAAAATGAGATAGTGAGAGTTAGAGACAATATATTCCTACTAGTGTGAGGGGCAAGGCTGAAGATGTAAGGAACGTTGGATGACTAGAGAAGTTGAGGATCTGGTCGAAAAAAAGGAGGCATATGTCGAGTATCGTGTTGATTGAGTGATTCCCTAGAGGAATATAAAGGAAGTAGGAAATCAGAAGGGCAAAAAGGGGACTTGAGATTTGTCTGACAAGGAGAGTTAAGAAGAATCCAAAGAGATTCGATAAGTACATTAAGGACAAAAGAGTAATTAGCAAGAGAAGAGGGCCCCTTAAAGATTAAAATAGCTGTCTATTTGTGGAACCATAAGTAATGGGTGAGATACAAAACAAATATTTCACATCAGTACTTATTATGGAGAAAAACATGGAAGCTAGGGAACTGGGGAAATAAATAGGCGGCATGGTGGCTCAGTGGCTAGCATTGCAGCCTCACAGCACCAGGGACCTGGGTTCGATTCCAGCCTCGGGTAACTGTTTGTGTGGAGTTTGCATATTCTCCCTGAGTCTGTGTGGGTTTCCTCCGGGTGCTCCAGTTTCCTCCCACAGCCCAAAGATGTGCACGCTAGGTGGATCAGCCATGCTAAATTGCCCGTAGTGTTCAGGGGTGTGTGGGTTATAGAGGGATGGGTCCAGCTGGGATGTTTCAAGGGGCGGTGTGGACTTGTTGGGGCGAAGGGCCTGTACCTGTACCACACTGTAGGGAATCTAATCTAATAGTGATATCTTGAAAAGAGTTCATATTACAGAAGGAGAAGTGTTGGAGGTCTTAAGGCACAAAAAGGTAGATAAATTCCTGGGAACTGATCAGGTATTTCCCAGAACCTTTGTGAGAAGCTAAGGAATAGTTTGCTGGGTTCTTTGCTAAGGTAATTGTATCATCAACAGCCACGAGTAAGGTGTTGGAAGACAGGAGGCTGGCTAATGTGGTGCTTTATTTCAGAAAGACTGTAAGGAAACGCCAGGTGAGCTTAATATCAACGGTGGGTAAGTTGTTGGAGGAGATTATGCGGGACAGGATTTACATTCATTTGGAAAGGCTAGGGCTGATTAGGGACTGTCAATATTGCTTTGTGCATGGGAAATCATGTCTCATTAACTTGATTGAGTTTTTTGAAGAGGTAATAAAGAAGATTGTTGAAGACAGAGCAATGAAGGAACAATAACATATTTCCAAATCAGGAAGTGTGTTGCTTGCAGGAGAATTTACAGGCAGTAGTCTTTCTGTATACCTGCTACTCTTGCCATTTGAGATGGAAGTGGTTATGAGTGCTGTCTAAGGATCTTTGGTAAATTTCTGCAGTCCATCTTGTAGATAGTACACACTGATGCGACTGAGTGTCAGTGAAGTGGGGAGGGAATGGATGCTTGTGGAAAAGAACATGTCTTGAACGTTTCTGTTTATCATTGTTTATCAAATTAGTGGATATGGAATTTGTTGTCTTGATTCTCACATGAACATGACAACAATCAAAAAATGATGATTGCTAAAAGATAGATCTTCCAAACATGCCTACCTGGAGTTATTGCCATAGTTTTGTTGTCATCAGGTCAGTTAGCAATGCAGGGCCCAAATTGACAGATTTCTCTCTGAGAGTACAACAGGTCAAACAGCATCTGAGAAGCAGTAAAGTTGACATTTTGGGTCAGAACTCTTCATCAAGACTGGGGAGGGGGAAGGGAGCCAAGAAATAAAAAAGGGTGTTCGGGCTGGGGAAGATAGGTGGGATGGCGATAGGTGAATGCAGGTAGTAGGTTGTAGAGATTGGTCATAGGGAATGATAGGGCAGATAGGTGGGGAGGAAGATGGACAGGTTGTGTCAGGTCAAGGATGTGGGGATAAGAGCTTGGGCTGGACATGGGATGAGGTCGAGGGTGGGGAGATTTTGAAGCTAATAAATTCTAAATTGAAGCCATTGGGCTCTAAGCTCCCCAGGTGGAACATGAGGTGATGATCCTCCAGTTTACATGAGATCCCATTGTAACAGTGGAGAAGGCCCAGGATGGACATGCTACCAAGGGAGTGGGAGGGGGAACTGAAATGGCTAATGGAAGGTGCTGTTGACTGGACTGTACAGAGTGTATATGCTCTGTGAAACGGTCACCGAGTCTGCACTTGGTCTCTCTGATGTAGAGGAGACCACATCAGGAGCAACAGATGCAATAGACCTGGTTAGAAGACATACAGGTGAATTGCTGTTGGATTTGGAATGATTGTTTGGGGTCTTGAGGTGAGAGGGGCAGTGTATTGAGGAACTCCTGGTTCATCCATGGTTTCCGATTGGGGAACATTTGGATTAAATTCCATGGCACGCAGTCCTTTACACACTTACTGATGATGTCTGTAACAATAGTGGCACAGTCATTTCTGTTGACTACTGAGCCCTTCAATATGGACCCGGCCACCAACTTTAGGCAGGGACTGAGGAGCTCATCCATTATCTCAGACCAGTACTGTACAACTTTCCGCACTGGATCCTTACAGTTGAATTTCTGCTTGCAATTACAGAGAAGGAGCACAGCTTTATGGTCTGATTCACCAAAATATGAATGGAGTGTGGAGCGGTAGGCATCTTTGATAGCTGTGCAGCAAGAGCCCAGGTTGCTTGGGCCTGTGGTTGGCCAGGAGACGTGTTGGTGGTATCTCGACAGTGCAGTTTTGAGATTGGCCTGATTGAAGGCACCGACTGTGATCAACAAAGCTTCAGGGTATTCCAACTCAAGGCTATTTGTAGCAGCGCATATTTTATAAAGTGCGATCTTCGCATCAGTAACGGGATGGGATGTAAACTGCCATCAAGATGGCAGAAGTAAACTCGTGCAGCAAGTAAAAGGGACAGCACTTCACTGTTAGATCTTCTAGGTCCAGGGAACAGTAACTTGCCAGGGTCATCACATCCGAACACCAACAGGTATTGATCAGGAGGCAGACCTCTCTGCCCTTTGCTTTTCCTGAGGGCACGGTGCAGTCCATTTGGTGAACTGACAAGCCATCAGGTTATAAGGAAACCTTTCAACAGATGTTGCTAGACTGGCTGAATTTAGCCAACTATTTCATATTTTTTGAGACAAGATTCATGATTGTAGTGAAATTATTGTGATCACAATAGTTTTCAATGTCACGAGTTGTTTAGCTTTAATATTTTTACTGTAATAAATACATGAAAAGTAGTATTTACCAAACACTACTTTTGTAAAAAGAAAACTTTTTCCCTAAGCGACAGAAATATTTTCACATTTAACCTACAAAATTGCCTGCAATCTCTTGTCATAGTTATACCTTACTCTGTGAAGCTTTTCCATCGCCACTTCTCCTCTTGCCTGAGGTGTGATGACCCTCAGGTTAAACCACCACCAGTCGTCGGTCTCTAATGAGAGAGCAGTCCTAAAGTCCTCTGGGGCTATGGCAACTTTACTTTAACTTTGCTATTTTCCTAAATTGGATGCTTCATTCTTCATGAGACAATCTAACTGTATTCTCAGCACTCGGAGACTTGCTTCCTTTTCCTTTTACAGCCAGATGACGTCTAATCCTCACGCTGACTTTTATAATGAGAGCTACCCTTAAGATTTCTCACCCTAGCTCATGCTATATTAATCTTCCAGCCTTGTTTAAATCCTCATGAGCTTGTGCTATTGAATTCAAAACTGAAATAATCCATAATCTGCATCAGTAACAACAGAGATGATTACGATCTAAATGGATATTATCACTGGACAAGTTAGATACTAAACTGAAACCAAGATTGATAGATCATATTTTCCTTTGTTTTGGTGTTAATAAACTAGTCCCTCACTGAAACATAAACATGTAATGCTGCAGGTTTAACAATGAAACAGAAGTGTTTTAATAAGATAATATTAATAAACCGAAGACAAAATAGTGTAAATCAAACTAGATACACATTATACAAATTTAGATTGTTTTAAAATACACAGTAAAAGTATAATCCCATTAATCCCTAATAAATTGAAAAGAAGGAGCCATACATTTTGTATAGGACACAAAGCATACTCTTGATACAGCACATAAAAACGCACCTTGATTTGCACCCAAACATAGCAAGTATTCTGTACTCACACCAGAGACCCTACCTCCAACACCTCAGTACATGTAAGTTATTTGTGATTTTAATTTATAGACTGAAGTTGCAGATAGCGACTTCCTGGAGTTATGTTACACCTTAGCTGAAAAGTACTCAGCTTTGATGAAGGGTCTAGGTTCGAAATGTCAGTATTCCTGCTCCTATGATGCTGCTTGGCCTGCTGTGTTCATCAAGCTCTAGACCTTGTTATCTCAGCTTTAAGTAACCTCTTCATGGTATTACCTCAACACTTCTGGCTGGAACAATGACAAACTATTTACCCTGAGGTAATGCCTTTCATATATCCTTCCTTTCCAAGATGCACTGGTCTATCATCATCCCAGGGATTCACAGGACTGAAAAAAAACATAAGTTAAGCCTAGCCTGACTTCAGATATAATACTTTGAAACAAAATGTTTCTTAGAAATTTTTTTTTAAACTAGGGACAAACCAAATTCAACAGCAGAAAAACGAACAGAGAAATTAATTAGAACCAGTGCATATTTTGTACAAAAGTGATTTCACCACCGATTGATTTATAACTGAATGATTCCACTATGATTTCATTATGTGGTTCCTGTGATTAGACTTGACATTTGGTACAAGGAATGGAAATTAAATGGCATTTAAGTATTATTTACAGTCTCAGTGGCTTGTCTCAAACTCAGTGCAATTGCTTTTCAGTGTCCCGTCTAAACTGTAAATATCTCCAAATTATGTAATAAAAATGAATGAAGCTAATTCAGATGTATGCATCAGATAATCTGTCCAAAAGTATCAGCTTTTTTTTTGCATGAGACAGTAATAGACTCTGAGTAAATTGACTGTAAACACTATTGGTTTCATGGTACAGCTGGATCATAATCAGACTTATTTTGCTCCTTTCTATTTTTTCCTTTTATTCCATAGGCTCTGAGTTCTTAGGTTGGCGATAGATTATATTGACCCTGGAGTCCAGGGCCTTTGGACAAAATTATGTACAGCAGAGGAGCAGGAAAGCTGACATTTCGGGTCTGGGCCCTTCTTCAGAAAACGGTTCAGAGCTGAAACATCAGCTTTCCTGCTCCTCTGATGCTGCTTGGCCTGCTGTGTTCTTCCAGCTCCATACCTTGTTATCTCAGGTTCTCCAGCATCTGCAGTTCCTACTATCTCTGAAACAATAACATTGGAAGTGAGTTGTGTGAGGAGTTATATGTAACGTTTCATCAGTGCATCAAAGCATTCCAATGGTGCTACAGGAAAGATATTGTTAAACTTGAAAGGGTGCAGAAAAGATTAACAAGGATGTTGCCAGGGTTGGGGGGTTTGAGCTATAGCAAACATGGAAACAATTGGATAACTCTGGAGCTCCATGGAGACTGGGAGAAACGGAATTAATGGCTGGATTTTCATGGAGCCTTAACAACAGGCTGGGAAGTGGAAAGTCTGGCAAAACAGTGTGGGAAGACTGTGCCATGCCTTGCGCCAGATCTGCCCACTGAGAGTCCAGTTGAGCTTCTTGAGAGTTCTGCTCAGGATATCTTCCTACTTCAGATATAATCCTCATTGCCAGTTGGTGAAGAAAAGAAGCAGTGCCAGTCATAGAGATGTACAGCACAGAAATAGACCCTTTGGTCCAAATCGTCCATGTCGACCAGATATTGGAAATTAATCTAGTCCCTTTTGCCAGCATTTGGCCCTCTACACCCATCCTACTCATGTGCCCATCCAGATGCCTCTTAAATATTGTGATTGTCCCAGCCTCCACCACTCCCCCTGGTAGCTCGTTCCATGCACGCACCACCTCTGAATGAAAAGTAACCAGTCAGATCCTTCTATAAATCTTTCCCCTCTCACCTTAAACCCTTTAGTTTTGGATTCACCTCACCGAGGAAACAGACTTTGACTATTCACCCTACCCATGACCCTCGTGATTTTATAAACCTCTATAATGTCACACCTCAGCCTTCGACACTCCAGGGAAAATGATCCCAGATTATTCAGCCTTTCCCTGTAGCTCAAACCCTCCAACCCTGGCAACATCCTTGCTAATCTTTTCTGCACCCTTTCAAGTTTAGCAATATCTTTCCTGTAGTGCCATTGGAATGCTTTGATGCACTGATGAAACATTACATATGACTCCTCACACAACTCACTTCCAATGTTATTGTTTCAGAGATAGTAGGAACCGCAGATGCTGGAGAATCTGAGATAACAAGGTGTAGAGCTGGATGAACACAGCAGGCCAAGCAGCATCAGAGGAGCAGGAAAGCTGATGTTACAGCTCTGGACCTTTTCTGAAGAACGTCCAGACCCGAAATGTCAGCTTTCCTGCTCCACTGCTGCTGTTTGGCCTGCTGTGTTCATCCAGCTCCGCACCTTGCTTTCCTATATTATTGTGTCTTGTCGACATTTTTAATCAACCTTTTCAATCATGTCATGGCAAGCCACTGAGGTATGTGGCACTGGGAACCAGGTGTTTTGGCTAAAGGTTGGGGCACTATCACAATGCTCAAGATGGCGACAGTGTAGGTCACTCCTGTCAGAGCTCCTCTGTCTCGCCTGTTCTTTTCCCTCCTTTTTCCTGTTTTCGTTTTCTGTTTCCTCTTCTCTCCCCTCAGATCCATAGCCAGCAACAAGTCCAGAGCATCAAGCCCTTATGTCCCGGGACACCACGAGCAGCAAGCCCTGTGGCAGCGGGTAGGCTGTGAGCCCCAGAACAGCATGTAGGGAAGAGCCCCGCAACTGCAATTTGGGAGGCAGCCCCGGAGCATCGTGCAGGAGCAAACAGCCCAAAGTAGTGTCGGAGTGGCCAAGTCCCAGGCGCTGGAGAGGCTAAGGTACAAATCTCAATAAAGCGTGACTTACCTGGTTGCTGCTGAGTACCGTTGAGGAGCAGACTGGAGCATAGAGCAATTTGGGACAATTGCTGGGCTTCGGCCTGGAGCATAGAGCGATGTGGGACATTTGCTGGACTTGGGCCTGACACTATATGCTGAGCTACTGTTATCGGACTGTAATTTAAAACCTTTTCATTATGTTGTAACTACTTCTGTAAATAATGTTTCTGCTTTCCTTTAATCCTTAATGTGTAAGACCACTTCTATTCACTCTGTAAGACTCGTACCTAAGATGGCACCATTAAAAGGCAGCCATTGTAAAAATTCTTTACTGTACTTTTATATTTCTGTACTGTAGTACAAGTGACAACAAAGGATATTCTATTCGAATGCTGTACCAGAAGATCCCCATTACGCTTCCCTTATCTGCGCCCAAGTAACTTACCCGACAATGTCCTCCACCTGCATGTGCTTAAACTCAGTCAATGGCCAACCCCACGCTAATCTGCACTGCCTGTCGACAGCAACCTCCACTATGCCCTAGCTGACCAGCGTTGAGTATTCCCCCACAACCACCTCTAACTCCTTTCACCCCAACTTCAGAGATCATGTCATTATCTTTTCAGAACTCATTTCCTGGAATAACCTCTTGTGTTATGCCTCACAGCCAATTTGCAAAATGCCTTTCGTGGGCATGCACATGATGCTGTGACCTCATCATTGAAATGACTTAGCAGCTTAAAATTTTCACTCTCTATCTTACAGGGGCCATTTGCAGCATGACACTGTGAGGGAAGCATGCTCCGCTTTGTAGCTGAATTGCTCAGTACCAGTCCAGACATGGTTGTGTCTAAAATTACAATAAATATTTTACTAAAAGGTACAATAAAAATCTATTAAATGTTTCAGAACTCTATTAACTGCATGTAGTTCTCAATTCTTACAGGAGCTAACGTAAGCATTACCTCATCAGTAATTAATATCATGTTGAAAATATACAGCTCTTTCCTGCCTTTGCATTAGAATGTGAGATCAGATCAAGGTTAACTGTATTGTCTGTTTGTAAAGCAACAACTCCCTAATCCCAGAACCCACATCTCCCTCAGTGAGCCTCCCTCTCCTACTGACCCCCAATCCCACATCTCCATCAGTGAGCCTCCCTCTCCTCCTGATCCCAGATCCCACATGGCCCTCACTCTCCTCCTCTACAGTTCTCCTCAAATCCCGGTTCTCTGAGAAAGGCAGTTATCAATCCTCTTGGTAGCTTCTTCTTTGGTTCAGTGACTGTCATGTTGATTAGACTTGATGAAATGATTTGATAAATGCTATAATGCAAGTTCCTGTTGTTTCGTTGCCATTTCAGCAAATAGGTATAGCTAGCCACTCTTAGACTTTTTGGGCAACACTCCAAGTTAAAGTAGGTCTTTCACATATGGCACTTCAAGCATGTTTTTAATTAACATTAGCTTTCAGTCAGATAGAGTGTGAACTGCTGATTTCTGGCATTTGGCTGGAAATCCAGGCCACTTGACATCTGACTTGAATGTTAAGTAGTTTGGTTTCTAGATTGAACAACTTGACGCTGATGACAGATGACAAGCACGCTTGCACTTAACAATTCAAAGACCTAATTCAGTTCAGTTTCTTTAAGTATCTGATATTGACCACAAATGAGGAGACCACTTTCAATTCTAAACTAAGACCTATGGAGAGTTCCTTCTCAAGATCTTGTTGCCTAATGGCTGTATCCTTGATGTTCTCGCAGAAAAACAATTCCTCGAATCAATTCTAGATGTTCTTAAATAAGTTTAATAATGCTACCATTCTAAGTAGGTGAGGCATTATATATGCATCAAGAGAATCTCTGTAGAACAAATGGTCCGGTGGTCCAGATTGCCTGAGATACACAAAGGCCTAAGGAGTGAAATTGGTTTATACTTGATGCATTAGACAGAAGTGAATATCAACTAACCTTTCACTGCAGACAATCTGCTTCTCAGTGACGTTCACAAGAGTTCAAGCTCTTCTTGGAGACTTGTGCTTTTGGCTCACATTTATTTGGTTTGAATTTTAAAATCTTTGCAATATCTTCCAAGCCAATGGAAAACTAGAACTTGTGCAATGAGATATCAGCTGCCAATTCACAAAACACCTTTCACATGGCTTATAGAGATCAATTTCTTCTCCCGCCATTGTCTGGCTTCAGTAAACATCCCAGTTGCCTGAAAATCTCTGAACTCTGTGATAGGCCCTCTTTCAGGGTTCCTTGAAGTACAGGACTTAGTGCTGGAAAGTGTCCATTCGTGTCACCATTTTTTATAATAATGTCCAACCTATACCCCTGACGAAGTTATCTTTAATACTTATGTTGAATCTGAGGATACACAGTGGAAATTTCAACTCCCCAGCATGAGGGGCCTTAATCACCAGATAACCTCGGTGGGATACTCTGTGCAATTCTGGTCTCTCCACTAAAAGAAAGATGTTGAGAAGCTTAAAAGGTTTTGCAAAGGATTTACAAGGATGTTGCCAGGGTTGGAGGGTTTGAGCCTTAGGGAGAGGCTGAATAGGCTGGTGCTATTTTCCCTGGAGTGTCGCAGGCTAAGGGCTGAAATCATTGAGGTTTATAAAATCATGAGGGGCATGGATAGGGTGAATAGTCAAGGTATTTTCCCCAGGGTAGGGGAGTCCAAACTAGAGGACAGACGTTTAAGGTGAGAGGGGAAAGATTTAAATGGGACTGAAGGGACAACCTTTTCAGAGGGTGGTGTGTGTGTAGAACAAGCTTCCAGAGGAATTGGTGGAGGCTGGTATAATTGCATTTAAAAAGATCTGGATGGTTATAAGAATAGGAAGGGTTTAGAGGGATATGTGCCAAATGGGACTAGATTAATTAGGATATCTGGTCAGCATGGAAAAATTGGGCTGAAAGGTCTGTTTCTGCGCTGTACAACTCTATGATTCTATTTAAGACAGCTATCAGGACACACTTCTTCACCCAAATAGTAATGACTGTTCTGCCCGAAAGTGGTGGCTGAGGTTGAAGTTCAACTGAAAATGCAAAACTTGGATTGATAGATTCTTGTTAGGTTGACCAGGAGACAGGATCCTATTGGTCGATGTGCAGCTTCAGAGGAGGTACAGGGTCCCCGCAATGTGGCTTGGAGGTGGCAAACATGGAAACGATGGAGATGGTGATGGAAGAAAAGGAGCACACTGCCTGGACCCTGGGGACAATGTCGGAAGTGACTGGAGATGCCGAGGCAGTGAAGTCTACGGAGAGGGAAAGATGAATTTTTGAAGCTGTTTTAGTTTTAGTAACATTAATTTAATGTTAATTTAATATTAATTTATTCAGTATTTTATCACTTGTACAGTTTATTCAGTAATTTATTCTGTAGTCCATGGTGGTGCCAGAACATGAGGACATTATGCACATTTCATTGTACCTAGGTACAAGTGAGAGTATTAAATAAATCTAAATCCAATGTGGGGAGAATAATGGTTACAGAACAACAGTGAGCAAAAGTAATTAAGATAGAGTTCAGCCATGATCTCATCAAATGGCTAAACAGGATCAAGGTGCTGAATGGCACATCCCATTTCCTAGGCTGCTATAATTTCAGTGAATATATAGAGTGATGGCAATGAAACAGGCTGATCGACCCTGCCTGAAAGCCAACGAGAAGCACAGTCCAGTTAGAATTAGCATAGTCAGGATAGGAAGAGAAAGTAAGAAAGAAAAGGGAAGCAATGTTCCAATGATACCTGGTGAATGTGCATTAAGCCAACGAGGGCTGATCATTCTTGTTGTTGAAACAATGGGAAAGCAAATTAGTTGAAGCAAATAATTGATTGATGAAAAAGCACTTTTTTTTAAAAGACGGGGATCAAATTTGCTGCTCTCTGGTTTAGACATTTAGTATCATGATGAAAGAGAGCTTGCAACACATTGGAAATATTTCCAATCTCAGGTCACTGCTAACCACTCCTGCACTAGAGTGCTGTTAAAGGCAGTGTTTTACTGCAGCTTCTGTCATGTCAGTGAGGAACGCAACAAACACTCATGGATACCCCCCACATACTGTCTTTAATTTCCCCTATGAAATGTCCCTTCACATTCAGCATTGTTAGTCGCACACACTTTCAGTGCACATATAGTATTCAAACAAATCAATCTTAGCCTCTATACTAAATAAAAAGTGAAAGAACTGCGGATGCTGTAAATCAGAAACAAAATCAGAAATAGCTGGAAAAGCTCAGCAGGTCTGGCAGCATCTGTGGAGAGAAATCATAGTTAATGTTTCTGGTCAAGTAACCCTTCCTCGGAACCAGTACTCAGTCTGGTACATTCACTGCTTTCAATCAAAGCCACAAATTATAATTAGTGTAGACATTGGTACATAAGGGAGTTACTGCTTCCTTTGAGCACAATTGAGCCATACACAGTCCATATATTTGACAGATATTAGTGCCTTTCAATATCAATATTTGTACATCTGGCTATGAAAGGTTAAAAATTATCCTTCAAAACCAGCAGCTTCCCCTATTGCTGTGGGGGTGGGGAGGGGGGTGTGGGTAAGGTACTTCATAGTGCTGAGTGCAGCTGGTGTAGATTTAGAAGGTCTCAGGTTCAATCCCCTTAGGGGAAGACAACAGCCATCAATATTTCTTCAATGCTGTGTCAACCTTTCTGCTTACATCTTTGGAATAAGACTTGAATTCACAGCTTTCTCACTCAGAATGATACTATAGACCAACTGTTAGAACAGTATAGGGTTCGGTTGGGTGGATCCTTCCAGTCAGATAGCTTCCTTTTTGACATTACTTGGACTTGTACTAACAATGGCTATTTTGCCTGTTGCCTACTACCTGTGAAACTTTATTCTATTGTGAAGATTTGAGATTATTAGGTGATCTCAGTGCAGCTAATATATTCTCATAGAGGATCCTATCCATTGAAGGTAAAGAACATAGTCATACAGTCATACAGCAGGGAAACAGACCCTTCGGTCCAACCAACCCAAGCCAAACATAATCCCAAATTAAACTAGTCCCACCTGCTCGTTCCTGGCCGATATCCCTCTGAACATTTCCAATTTATGTACTTATCCAAATGTTTTTTAAATGTTGTAATTGTACCCATATCCACCACATCCTCAGGAAATTCATTCCACATGCAAAGCACCCTCAGTGTAAAACTTTTTGCCCCTTGTCTTTTTTTAAGTTTCTCTCCTCTCACGTTAAAACTGTGCCCCCTAGCCTTAAAATATCCCATCCTAGAGAAAGGACAGCTATCATTAGCTCTATCTATATCCCTCCTGATTTTAAAAGTTTCCATCAAGTCACCTGTCAACCACCTACACTCTGAAAACGGTCCCAGCCTATCCAGCATTCCTTTATAGCTCAAACCTTTCCTATCCGGCAACAACCTGGTAAATCTCTTCTGAACCTTCTCCAGCTTAATAATATTCTGCTTTTCTCAATGAAACAAAGCTTTCAATCAATTACTGCTCAATTTCTGTTCTAATCTGTGTGCCTTGCCCTAGTTTTTGAAGGTTTAAATGCGCAAACATGCACTAGCACTGTTTAAGGATCATCACACTGTCTCCAAGTCTGACTCATTCTTTCTGAGAGGGTCTAGTCTATGAAAATCTGGTGATTATCATTGACCAGAAGCTGAACTGTATGAATGCAGTGGCTATTAAAGCAGATTAGAGGCTGGGAGTTTTATAATGAATAACTCACCTCTTGATTTCACGCAACCTGTCTACTATCTCCAAGCTATAAGTCAGGAGTATGATGGAATATGCTTCAATTGTCTCTATGAATCTCCAACAATACTCAAGAAGCCTGACACAATCCAGTAGAAAGCAGCTTGTTTGATTGACATCCCAATCACCACCTTCAATATTCACTCCCATCACCACCGATATACAATGACAACCTCGTGCTATCTATAAGTTACACTGCAGTAGCTCACCAAGCTTCCTTCAAAAGCACCTGCCAAACTTGTACTGCCATCCACAACTTCTCCTCCAGACCAAACACCATCCTGAATTGAGAACACATCACAGTTTCTTCACTCTCAGTGGATAAAAATCCTGGAATTCTATTCCTAACAGCACTGTGGATGTCCCCACCTGACAAGGGCTAGAGCATAGCACTCATCACCATCTTTTCCAAGACAATTAGGCATGGAAAATAAGTGCTAACCCAGCCAGTGATGCCCACATTCCCCGAATGAATAATTTTACAAAAAGTTAAAATGTCCTGGATTGTCTGTCCATTTAACCATGAACCAGCATAAGGCAATAGTTTATGACCTACTGTTCTCAGCATCCCAGTCCCACCATCATAAAGAGGTGGGTTTTTTTTCAAGGAAATGAATAAAATGACTATTTAATTTCAAGCACCTTATAAAACATCACACTTGCATGACCTTGCCCTCGTTCTTGTCCAGAATGCTTTACCGTGGAGACTTGATTAAGGTAAAAGAGAAAAAGCACAATCGGTCTTTTGAAATAAGACAATAAGAGACCATTGCTCAAAGAAGGTCAGAAGGTTGTGGGTTTGTGTCCTTCAACCCCAGGACACAAATCCATGCATAGTAAATAGAGACCATAAGGCCATAAGATATAAGAGCAGCATTAAACCATTCGGCCCATCAATCCTGGTTAATAAGTAAGGGTAGGTGATGGCCTAGGTCATGGTAGGTGATGGTATTTTCATTTGGCATTAAACTAGAGACCCAGGTAATGTTCTGGGGACCTAGTTTTGAATCCTACTATGGAAGATGGTGAAGTTATAATTCGATTAAAATCTGAGAATGACAGTCGAATTACCTGCTGTCTGGCAAAAAAAAAAATGCATCTTGTTGATTAATGTCATTTACAGAATGAAATCTGCCATCCTTACCTGGTCATAGAGTCATACAGTATGGAAACAGACCCTTCAGCTCAATGAAATCTCAACTAAACTAGTCCTACCTTCCTGCTCCTGGCTCACATCCCTCCAAATCTTTCCTATTCACATATCCATCCAAATATCTTGTAAACATTGTAATTGTACCTGTTTCCACCACTTCATCAATACCTTCATTCCATACACAATCTACCCTCTAAAAAAATTGCCTCTCATGTCTTTTTTGAAATCTCTCTCCTCTCACCTTAAAAATGTGCCTCCTTGTCTTGAAATTCCCCATCTTAGAGAAAAGGCAATTGCTATCAACTCTATATCTCGCATTATCTTATTAATTTCTATCATGTCACCTCTCAACCTCCTATGCTCCAGTGAGGAAAGTCCCAGCCTATCTAGCCTTTCTTTACAACTGAAACCTTCCATGCTTGGCAACATCCTGGTAAATCTGACCTGAGACCTCTCCAGCTTGATAATATCCTTCTTGTAAATAGGTGACCAAAACTGAGCACAATGTTCTAGAAGTGGCCTCGCCAAGGTCCTGTATAGCCTCAACATAACATCCCAACTCCTATACTCAAAGGGCTGAGCAATGAAGGTAAGTGTGCTAAACACCTTTTTTAACCAGAGATAATGGTAACTGCAGATGCTGGAGAATCCAAGATAATAAAATGTGAGGCTGGATGAACACAGCAGGCCCAGCAGCATCTCAGGAGCACAAAAGCTGACGTTTCGGGCCTAGACCCTTCATCAGAGAGGGGGATGGGGAGAGGGTTCTGGAATAAATAGGGAGAGAGGGGGAGGCGGACCGAAGATGGAGAGAAAAGAAGATAGGTGGAGAGAGTATAGGTGGGGAGGTAGGGAGGGGATAGGTCAGTCCAGGGAAGACAGACAGGTCAAGGAGGTGAGATGAGGTTAGTAGGTAGGAGGTGGAGGTGAGGCTTGGGGTGGGAGGAAGGGATGGGTGAGAGGAAGAACCGGTTAGGGAGGCAGAGACAGGTTGGGCTGGTTTTGGGATGCAGTGGGTGGAGGGGAAGAGCTGGGCTGGTTTAGGGATGCGGTAGGTGGAGGGGAGATTTTGAAGCTGGTGAAGTCCACATTGATACCATTGGGCTGCACTTTTTAACCACCCTGTCTACATGTGATGCAGACTTTAAAGAATTATGTACCGTCACTTCTAGGTCCCTCTTTTCGAAAACACTACCCAAGGCCCTACCATTAAGTGTATAAGCCCTACCCTTGCTTGTTGTACCAAATTACAATACCACACATTTATCCAAACTGAACTCCATCTGCCATTTTTGAGCCCATTGACCCATTTTGATCAAGATCCCTTTATAATCGTAGAAAACCTTCTTCACTGTCTGCAATGCCTCTAATTTTGGAGTCATCCACAAACTAACTAACCATGCCTTCTATATTCTCACCTAAATCATTTATATAAATGACAAAAAAAGAAGGACCCAGAACCAATCCCTGTGGAACAGTGCTGGTCACAGGCCTCCAGTTTGAAAAGCAACCCTCCACCATCACCTCTGTTTCCAATTAGGCCAATTATGTACCCAATTGACAAGCCCGCTCTGAATCCCATGTGAACCTTGTCAAAGGCTTTACTAAAATCCAAATAAACAACATCTACTGATTTGGCATCATCAACCTTTTTGGTAACTTCCTCAAAAAACTTAATCAAGTTTATGAGACATGATTTTCGCCACACAAAACCATACTGATTGTCAGTAATCAACTATGCCTCTCTAAATGCCCATAAACCATTTCTTTTATAATCACCTCCAACAATGTACCTACAACTGAAGTCAGACTCACGGGTCTGTGGTCCCCCAGTTTCTCTTTGCAACCTTTTTTAAACCAAAGTACAACATTAGCCTCTCTCCAGTCAGTAAGCACCTCACTCGCAGTTACAGACAAAGCAAATAAAGCTGCAAGGATTCTCCAAATTTCCTCCCTCACTTCCCACTACATTCTGGCCTGCATGTGACTCCAGACCCAAGGAAACGTGATTGACTCTTAACTGCCCTCTGGCCATTTAGGGATGGGAAATAACTGACCCAGTTAGTGATATCCATTTTCCATGAATTAATTTTTTAAAATATGCTTCTCAACTCCATTCACTTGCCTTCGCCCCATAACCTTTGATCACCTTACTAACCAAGAGCCTATCTATCTCTGTCTTAGGTACACTCAATGACTTGCCTCTGTGGCAATGAGTTCCATAGATTCTCTCACCTATCCCTTGTTTTCTTATAAGGCGCGTTGAGATGTCCTGAGGTTGTGAAAGGTGGGGAATTAAGGGCAACACTTTTTTTATGCATGTATAGATTAACTTCTTGACTTACACACTGAGGTGAGTGTTAATAGATTTCCCTAAGGTGCAAATCACACCAAATATATCGCAACAGCTGAGGAACTGATTACTATCTGCAGGAAAGAAGAGAACATTATATAAAAATAAGTTAGCCTTGTATCTGTACACTATGCGAAACCATGTTGACAGAATGTGCAACAATAAAGCTGTTTGAAATGAATTGCAGCCCAACACCACACTCGATCTTCTCAAAACTAATGAGAAAGACTACGAAGAGTAGCTGGGTCCATTTAAATAGAGAGACCACTAGTGCTTGTACTTTCATGCTGAAAATATTTTTCTGTGATTAATTCTTTCAATCTGCCACTCACAGGCCTTAAATTTATCAAAGATTGGTTGCGAAGTTTCTTAGAGAAAAAAAACCCTTTGCAAGTATTTTAATGCCAGAAACTGTCAAAATAATATCTGTTTTAAAGCGTGTTTTATCAGATAAAAGTAGATTTCAGACAGCTATACACAACACAGATGTAATAACTACTTCCAGAATTAATTCATTAGAAATGTGGGCTTGGTGCCAGTCGTGATATGGTGAGTCAGACAGGCTAAATAGCCTCTTTCCTCATTGCTGCAGTCTTATACTGTTGTGGTGAGAATTATAAACAATGTAGGTTTGCAATATATCAGGGCCATTGTAACAGTGAGAGGACAGCTAATGTTTTATTTGAATGAGATTTGGTTACAACTTCATCTATGAGGTGATATAATCTAGCGGAGCTGAACTGTTTGGTGACATTCCTGGGAACTCAATTGGTTTACTTGTGTGAAAACAGCAGAGTGATTGATCACCCTGAAGGAGTAATTCACAGAGAATGTCTTTTTAGCATTCCTACTTAGACTTATGGTATAAGCTGTTCCTCATAAATCTCCAGAGTGTCAGAAGTTAGTGGTTCTCAACCAGCGGATGTATCGACCTCTGGGGTTTGTAAAGACTTCCCAGGTCATCCACGAAATAATGTAGACCCCTGATAATTGGGCACCATGGGTTACCCACCCTGGCACCATGAACTATGTCCGTAAGCTGCAGGGCTTGGATCTCGCCTTGTCATGGGACGGATAATAGTAACCATCTTCAACTGCCTTGAAAGACTGCTTCTTGATTAAAAGCTCTATGTGAAAATCTAATGGCAAATGCTAATGAGTTTGCAGCCTCATGCATTCGTGCATTGTCACTCAAAGTGATGCATAAATTGCCAAAACAGTCTCAGAACTGCTTTTGTGATAATGGGAACTGCAGATGCTGGAGAATCCAAGATAACAAAGTGTGAAGCTGGGTGAACACAGCAGGCCAAGCAGCATCTCAATGCTGAGATGCTGCTTGGCCTGCCGTGTTCATCCAGCTTCACACTTTGTTATCTCAGAACTGCTTTTGGTCAATCTCCCCTTCCTCCACAGGGTCATAGCTTTAACAGACTGAGTAAATCAAATTCGACCTTTCATTATATCAAATGTTGATTGGTATTTTGTGAGACCACAGTCTGGAATTTCATTTACTTTATCCTGAAAAGCACGAAATGTTCAAGAAAATTTCAAAAGTGTCGTTTTAAAAGACTAGGCCACAAGTAAATTGGCTCTGCAGCGAGAACCATGGACACTCATCTATCCGTTATCGATGAGTAAATAAATACTTGTTTTCTTCAAAGTATTGTTCAAACATTTTCCAAGTAGTACTGTCATAGAACATAGAACATAGAACAGTACAGCACAGAACAGGCCCTTCAGCCCACAATGTTGTGCCGACCATTGATCCTCATGTATGCACCCTCAAATTTCTGTGACCATATACATGTCCAGCAGTCTCTTAAATGACCCCAATGACCTTGCTTCCACAACTGCTGCTGGCAACGCATTCCATGCTCTCACAACTCTCTGCGTAAAGAACCTGCCTCTGACATCCCCTCTATACTTTCCACCAACCAGCTTAAAACTATGGCCCCTCGTGCTAGCCATTTCTGCCCTGGGAAATAGTCTCTGGCTATCAACTCTATCTATGCCTCTCATTATCTTGTATACCTCAATTAGGTCCCCTCTCCTCCTCCTTTTCTCCAATGAAAAGAGACCGAGCTCAGTCAACCTCTCTTCATAAGATAAGCCCTCCAGTCCAGGCAGCATCCTGGTAAACCTCCTCTGAACCCTCTCCAAAGCATCCACATCTTTCCTATAATACGGCGCCCAGAACTGGACGCAGTATTCCAAGTGCGGTCTAACCAAAGTTTTATAGAGCTGCAACAAGATCTCACGACTCTTAAACTCAATCCCCCTGTTAATGAAAGCCAAAACACCATATGCTTTCTTAACAACCCTGTCCACTTGGGTGGCCATTTTAAGGGATCTATGTATCTGCACACCAAGATCCCTCTGTTCCTCCACGCTGCCAAGAATCCTATCCTTAATCCTGTACTCAGCTTTCAAATTCGACCTTCCAAAATGCATCACCTCGCATTTATCCAGGTTGAACTCCATCTGCCACCTCTCAGCCCATCTCTGCATCCTGTCAATGTCCCGCTGCAGCCTACAACAGCCCTCTACACTGTCAACGACACCTCCGACCTTTGTGTCGTCTGCAAACTTGCTGACCCATCCTTCAATTCCCTCGTCCAAGTCATTAATAAAAATTACAAACAGTAGAGGCCCAAGGACAGAGCCCTGTGGAACTCCACTCACCACTGACTTCCAGGCAGAATATTTTCCTTCTACTACCACTCGTTGTCTTCTGTTGGCCAGCCAATTCTGTATCCAAGCAGCTAAGTTCCCCTGTATCCCATTCCTCCTGACCTTCTGAATGAGCCTACCATGGGGAACCTTATCAAATGCCTTACTGAAGTCCATATACACCACATCCACAGCTCGACCCTCATCAACGTTTCTAGTCACATCCTCAAAAAACTCGATAAGGTTTGTAAGGCATGACCTACCCCTCACAAAGCCGTGTTGACTGTATTTGATCAAGCCATGCTCTTCCAGATGGTCATAAATCTTATCCCTCAGAATCCTTTCTAACACCTTCATCAAGTGGACATCATGCCTGACAAATCCGTCAGAATTCTTTGAGGAGGTAACGAGTGGGTGAGACATAGGAGAGCCAGTGGATGTGATCTATCTGCAGGAGACTGTGAAATGAAATGATTCCTGCTCATTTGCTGCATCTCCGCCTTCAATATCATTATTCCCTCCAGATTAATCTCAAAACCGCGTGACCTCGGTCTTGGCTCAACCCTCTGCAACTGGATCCTCAACTTCCTGACCCACAGACCACAACCACTGAGGACAGGTAGCTGTACCTCCTCCACAGTCAGTCTCAACACTCCCCGTACACCACCCCGACTGTACTCCCCGTACACCCACCCCGACTGTACTCCCCGTACACCCGGCCCCTACTGTACTCCCCGTACACCCGGCCCCTACTGTACTCCCCGTACACCCGACTACTCCCTGTACTCCCCGTACACCCACCCCGACTGTACTCCCCGTACACCGCCCCTACTGTACTCCCCGTACACCCACCCCTACTGTACTCCCCGTACACCCGGCCCCTACTGTACTCCCCGTACACCCGGCCCCTACTGTACTCCCCGTACACCCGGCCCCGACTGTACTCCCCGTACACCCACCCCGACTGCACTCCCCGTACACCGCCCCTACTGTACTCCCCGTACACCCACCCCTACTGTACTCCCCGTACACCCGGCCCCTACTGTACTCCCCGTACACCCGGCCCCTACTGTACTCCCCGTACACCCGGCCCCGACTGTACTCCCCGTACACCCGCCCCGACTGTACTCACTGTACACACGGCCCCTACTGAACTCACTGTACACACGGCCCCTACTGTACTCACTGTACACCCACCCCTACTGTACTCCCTGTACACCCGACTACTCCCTGTACACCCACCCTGAATGTACTCCCTGTACACCCGACCTCAACTGTACTCCCTGTACACCCACCCCGACCGTACTCCCCGTACACCCGTGAATGTACTCCCCGCACACCCGACATCAACTGTACTCCCCGTACACCATGTTATGACTATTACAATAATATTCAAATTTACACAGGGATTCCATGAATACTAAGTCTATAACACTAAGTTTATGAAACTAAGCTTATAAAAAGGTTCTTCAATCAAAAGGTAAGTAAAGCATTGATTCAAATCACAACATAATTTGTTTGTGAGACGTGGACATCATCAGCGCTTGTGGTCTGCCTCCTCTTCATGAAACAGTTGAGAATCAACAACTTTGCTGTATGTCTGCTGTTAACATTATACGGCCCTTGCCACTGGGACTAAATTTGCATTACAAATATTTTAATTGATATCCAAACAATTCCCAGGGTAATATTTGAATGCAGGTACCCAAAGCATTAGCATGCATTGCTATTTTAGTCACCCAGTGACATTATCGTTACAGTGCCATCTTCACACAGTTACCGCACATTGTGGCAAATGAGCAAGAGGGTAAATTCACCCAGAATTTTCCCAAAGTATTTGTTTACCAAAGGCAAAGGCACGCTGCTCCTCTGTGATTCATGAAGGAGGAGATCACACAGATCTGCCATACCTTGAAACCAAGTCTGTGGCCTCAAACGATGTTGCCTGTGCAGATGAAAGACAGGCACTTCCTCGTACCAGCATTCTTTCAGAATGGAACATCCTGAAACTATCAATAAGCTAAATTCTCCCAACATTGCCATCCAGGATACTGAGAAATTCTTTAATCCAGAAGATGGGACTCCATTGTCTTCAGTGTGAACAGAGAGGTTCAGCACAAGGTTTTACCAAGGCAGTTAACTTCCCTGAGGTATGCTCCCATTGACTGCACGCACATGACTTTGCAAACATGGCATCAGAGCAATGAGGTGTACCAAAACTGTGATGGCTTTTGCAGACTCAAAGTGTCGTTAATGTGTGACCGTGTTCAGTGCATCATTGAATGTCCACTATACTGGCAGTTGTTATAATATGATCAGAATGTTACAGTTTTCAATTTCAGCAACTTTTCAGCCACCAGAGGTAATGTGAAAGTGAATGCCTTTGCCATCAAGGGAGCAACTTACCAAGTGTGGCATCAAACTAAATGACAGTCAAAGGGAATCAAGACAAAATCTCTGCTGGTTGGAGTCATACCTGACACATCAGAAGATAGTTGTGATTGTTGGAGTTCAATCATCCTAGCTCCAGGACATCTCTGGAGGAGTGTCCTATGCCCGACCAATTTTAGCAGCTTCACCAATGACCTGAAAATCAAGTGTCTTTGATGAGGGTTCTGTGGTCTGTTTATATCCTGTCACTCCCACTATCCCAGAAACTGCTACGACCACTTCTTGAGGAGGTAATTTTATAAGTTTAGACCCAGTCTGAGAAAGGTCGAATGTTGGATCAGTCAGTACACTTGACCAGACTTAATAAGTCGATCCCCATTCAAGGTACCTATGCTGATCGTTCTTTGGCTTGCTGCATGAGTTATGGTCCTTAATATCAAGACAGTATACATGGAGCACTTTAACAGGTGGAGGCTGTTGCAGTGTGGCTACCAATTGTTCTGGCTGAGCAGGTAATTGTTCCTCCCTTACCACAGGCAAATCAGAAAGATTCACAGATTGAAAATCCAAATGCCTGGCCCCATTGTGACAGATGTCCCATAAACATCAAGTCTTAAGGCGGGATATAACCTATATCTGGCCCACAGCTAACAATGGTACCACCATATTACAAGACCTCTCAACTCCGTAAGATTGGAGGAGTGGTGGGGCAGAGTGTGCGGTGGGAAACAATGTAAGACACTTCAACGTTTAGAACTCCAAGCCCTGTCTTTCTTATAAGGAGTACAGAAAGAGTCAGCAGAAACATGAGAACACCACCACCCGTAAGTTCCTCTCCAAGCCACTGGAAATGTATCGTTGCTCCTTCAGTGTCGCTGGGTCAAAATTCTGGAACTTCCACCCTAACAGCTTAATGGGTTTACCTACATAACAGAAACTGCTGTGGTTTAGGAAGGCAGCACACTACTCCCTTCTGAAGGGCAATTTGGAATGGCCAATAAATCATGGCCCAGCCAGCACTGGTTATATCTCAGAAAAAAAATGAAGACATTGTCATGGATTATAGAAGGATTCGATTGGCAGCTGTAGAAAAGATTTTTTCCACTTGTGGGCAGAATAAAACCAGAGACCATATTTAAATAAAGAACAGTTACTCACTGATAAACGGAATTCCGAAGATGCCTTTTCACTGACAGAGTAGTTTGAATATGTAATTTACTATGGTGGGAAATGCTTGAAGAGCATGGCATAAATACCTTTAAGAAGCAGTGAGATAAAGACATGCAATTTTGCTCTGAAATAGCAATGTACTGTCGCTGTGGATATACTGTGGTTGGATCTGGGAAGGGGGTTGGTCATTATGGCAGGCACCTTTCAACACAGGGCAACATAGGGTCAAGCATTACATGTTTATTGAATACTCACTATCCTCAAAAGCAGAACTTCAGTAGGTCTGGTAGCATCTATGGAGAGAGAACAGAGTTCAGCGACCTTTCTTCTAAACCATTAACTCAGTTTCCTCTCTACAGATGCCGCCAGACCCGTTGAATTTCTCCAGCCCAATTTCAGTTTCAGATTTCCAGTATCCATGGTTCTTTATTTTAAGAATTATAAACAGTTCAAGGCATCACCTCTTCCTTGAGGACGCTAGAGAAAATATTAGCCCTAACCATATCGCAACCATGTGATTATATATTGCTCTTTGATGATGATGATGCAAACTGTCTCATTTGTACATTGGCATTAACTGTTTCCACTCCATGTGGGCAGCTCACTTCCCTCTTTTCATGGGCTGTTAAAATTGTCGATGAATGCTGGCCTTGACTGGGAGACTCACATGCCAAGAATAAACAATATTGGACACTGTTAGCAATCCGTCTCCAATCACCTGGACAAAATCTTTCCACATTGAAATTCTTCCACAGCTATTACTGACGGTTGGACAGTTCAAGGTCTGTGACATAAGTAATCAGTTTGTTGTCAACTCCTCCTATCTAATGCTGGCTTTTGTACAGTACTTGACTTCTGAATCTAGTCAAGGATTGCTGATAGTTCATGGTGCACTGGAGGTAACACTGACATATCTTTGCTCTTTCCAGCTCAGGCAGTCTATGACAGAATGAGGCACAATGCAAAGCAATTAAATCTCTGAGTCTTTCTGCATCAAGCTTTTGAATTGAGATGTTCCAGTGTTTGCCTTATAAATATTTCGCTGAACCATGGTAACACGATCCATCAAATAAATATTAAATGCCAGCCTGTTGTTGTACCCCTCAAGGGTTGCTAAGTGAGATTCCATATATTACAATCTGTGAGCTGTGTCATATTAGAGTACTACAATTTTAAAGGTCATCTTTCAGGCACAAAGTAGCTTTTCCCACATTTGATTGATCGCACAAATAACTATGATTAAAGGTCAAGTGACAAGGATTTCTATTTCCTTCTGCAAATTTATATGACAAACAGATGTAAAAGTGTCACCATGCCAAAACCTTAATTATTGGAACCTGCAATGTAGCTGCCTGTTGGGTGAAGGCAACGAAGGGTTAATAATTCATTACCTCGCCAAGCCTTGTCAATATTCACAGTATCCAACCTAGTACTATCAGTTGATGTCATAGCCAATTAGATTGCCACAAGCTTTGATCTTGAGCACCTCATCAAAATGATGCATGTGACAGTATTTAAAGAAGAACAGATATGTTATTGGAAATAGTCAGCATGTCCATCAGAATCCTTGCTTTGAAAAGGCAGGTTGTGGTTTTGGATCTAGTCATTTTACCAAGACAGCAGAAATTCTGGAAGGAAAAGGGTATTTTGGATCACTGGAGCTCAGAAGTGTGCGGTGCATCATGACCTTTGAAGGAAATGCCTTAAGCATTATGAGGTCAGTTTAATTTGTTCTGAAATGTATTAAAGATGAGGTTTGGCACCAAGAATACTTGGGATCTGCATATACAGGAACAGAAAGAAGGGGCAAGCGGGGAAGTAAGGGCAATTTGTTATTTCTTTAACAGGGCTATGGAATTTGTAATGGTTTAAAAATGTTTAAAGAAGGATGGTTGAGTTTGTATCAGTTGAAGTTTCTTAGACAATAAGAAATATCGGTCCATGTGACCTGGTGACCCTTGACCTGAGGGCAGTACCAACAAAAATAAGTTAAGACTGCAAAATAAGTGTAGTCAGGCATAGAGAAGATGGATAAGGGAGATGTTGTTTTAAAGGACAGAATAGAGCTGGAGGTAGCAGGCAATTAGCATGCAGATATAGAGACAAAGGAAAAGCAGACAAAGAGAAATATGGAATTCAACTGAGGAAATGTTTGCAAAGTCTCAATGAAAAAAATAG
This sequence comes from Stegostoma tigrinum, assembly GCF_030684315.1. Lineage (NCBI taxonomy): Eukaryota > Metazoa > Chordata > Chondrichthyes > Orectolobiformes > Stegostomatidae > Stegostoma > Stegostoma tigrinum. The sequence continues at coordinate 8,142,672 of NC_081377.1, forward strand.
CAGTAAGCAGAGAAGCATAATTCTAGAATGTCTTTGAAAAGCTTTGTATAAGGAAAAGGGATTGAATCCTAAAAATGATGGAAATATCTCAGGAGTGCAGAAGTGCTGTACAGGGGACCAGATCATGAAATGGACATGCTAATTGCTCAGTTGTAAAGGAACTCTAGAAAGATATGAATCGGGACTGATGTGACCCAAGTAAGACAGAATTCATGGATGTGCACCCTGTCACGTTTACTGTACCTAAGGACCTCACATGGAAAACAGTGAACAAATGAAATGAGTGGGAAAGTGAGAGATCTTACTTACTGGAGGTCAAGTTTGAGACCTTTGGAATGCACGTAGTGCTCTAAGTGCACAGAATGATGTGGGTGCTTTTGGTTGGGTAAGTCTGATCTCTGATTAAAGTGGAATTTATCTTTTTTCATTTGTCTGTTAACATGTTTAAATTTTGTGATTCTGATTTATGTTGAAATGATAGTTACAAAATATGCAATCTTAATGGTAATTTCTTCAGCTGGAGTGAGAGAGGAGGGTTTCTTCATTAACTGTGCTTATTTTGGTTTCTGATTCTATCATGCCGACCATAACAAAGAGAGGGCCTTCCCCATATGTTGAGTCTTTGCTAACAACATGACTTGATTCCTTTGAACTTGCTGCTAGTAGCTGCTGTGTGTTTTTCCACCTATTTTAGTCCATCTTTGCTGTTCAGCTGTTTAACAGTTTCGCTACGGAAGAGCTGAGAATGTTTCCAAATGTTATACAATTGTTTTGTTACTTTCCAGTCTCAAATATACTAAAGCTGTTCTCACTAGTCTCCTAGTTTTCACCAACCATAAACCTGAGTTTATCTAAAACCCCTGCCATCAATAAACTAACCAGCCCATTACTCTTTTATTCGCTGACTAACATAAGCTTTCCAGTCCACTGACAGTATAACAATTCTCCTCCCTGGTCATGCTGTTTTCCATCTTTGTGATATTCTCCAATCCTACAGGAATGTTACATTCTGCAGCTCTTGTCTCTTTTCCAGTTTACTCATGGGACGTGGGGGGCCACTGGCTGGTGTCCCTGCCCCTGAACTGAGTAGCTTGCTAGGCCATTTCAGAGGCTGTTGAGTCAAGCACATTGTTATGGCACTAGAGTCACATGTAGGCCAGAGCAGCTAAGGATGGCAGGTTTCCTTCCATGAGGGACGTTAATGAGCCAGATGGGATTTTCCAACAATTGACAGTGGTTTCATGGTCACCAGTAGATTCTTTGTTTTATTGAATCCAAATTCCACCATCTGCCCTGATACTGGGGGAGGATATGGCCTTGTGCTTTTATAATTCCCCTAAGCCATATCTTCCCCCAATCTCTGGGGTATTCCCTGCTTTCTTAACTCCATCAGCAGCAGCCAAGAAACTAGTCACCATAAACTGAAATTCTTCAATCCAGTTCCCTTTTTGTCTGCAGTCAGTCAGTCAGTTGTTGTGACTGTAGAAAAGAAGACTTTTTTCCATTCTTGAAGTTCAGATGTATTCAAACAAATGTCCAGATTGTTGCAGACATCCTTCAAAGAAGTGAATGTTTAATCAGTGGCGAAGCTTGGACATAAGTTTTCATATCAGGAGCTCAAATTTCTTTCTGGTTGGACCTTGAATTTTGGAATCAGGCTGTGAAATGTTTAAACACATCATAGCCTTCTAGTGTTTAAAGGATGTAATAGGCACAGTCTTTGCGCTGCTCCTATCCTGCAGCTGAAATAACTCCATGAAGAGCAGTATCCCATCACTGAATCACTCTTTATTTACACATGGAGAGTCCTTAACACTGGTCCAGGTCCCTCAGGGCCAGCTCTCAGAACCTCTGACATTACTGTTCTTATCTGTCACCCAGAGATCCCTGATTGGACCAGACTAACAGCCCCAATCAGGCAACTCGTATCCTAGGGGGTGTACCTGGCTGACCTCGTTTGATTGAAAAATCCAGCTTAAAAACACAACTGTGTCAACAAGGGGGATGGGTGCGGATGTAGGTCGGATGCTCTTTGGAGGGTTGGTGTGGATTCAATGGGACAAATAGGCTGCAGGGATTCTATGATTTCTAAGTGACTGCTTACAACCTCAATTCAAGTGGGGAATGGGACTTTCTTTAATTGATTGTTTTCAACAGTTCGCCCATTGGAGCTGAAAGCCACTGCTGTCTTTATTTCTGTAGAGAGTGGGGATAACGGAGGTCATTTTTGGAATGGTAACCTGTAACTAGTGAAATGCCAAGGGATCAGCTCTGGGGCCGCAGTTATCCATCATATATATATTAGTGACTTGATGAGGGAAGTGGATTGAGTCAAGTTTGCAGATAAGACAAAATGGCTGGAAAAAGCAAATGGTGAGGATGACACGAAGAGTCTACAGAGGGATATAGACAGATTAAGTGAGTAGGCAAAGAAAAACCTTGGCAGATGGAATATACTGTTGGAAAATGTGAGGCTGCCAAATTTTGGCAGGAAGAATAGAGGAGCTGAATTGAATTGAGGAGGAACTTCTTCACCCAAATAGTTATGAATCTGAGGAACTTCCTGTCCAGTGAAGCAGTTGAGGCTAAATCTCCGAATGCTTTTAAGGCAAAGATAGATAGATTTATGTACAGTAAAGGAATTAAGGGATTTGGTGAGCGGATAAGTGGAGCCTATGAAAGGGTCAGCCATGATCTTATCTAAAGGTGGAGCAGGCTTGAGGGGCCAGGTAGCCAACTCCTGTTCCTGTTTCTTTTGTTCTTATGTATAGTATTTTAAGGGGGAAGGACTGAGAAAGCTGCAGTGTAGAGGGATTGGAGATCCTACTGCATGAATCATGAAAAGCTAGCATTCAACTTTGACTAATAATGAAGGCAAATGGAATGTTCCCTTTATTTCAATGAGAATGGAATTTAAAAATGGGGAAATTTTGCTAAAATTATACAAGGCACTAGTCAGACTGCAGCTGGAATACTGTGAACAGTTCTGTACCCCTTATAGACAATAGGTGCAGGAGTAGGCCATTCGGCCCTTCGAGCCAGCACCACCATTCATTATGATCATGGCTGATCATCCACAATCAGTATCCTGTTCCTGCCTTATCCCCATAACCCTTGATTCCACTATCTTTAAGAGCTCTATTCATCTCTTTCTTGAAAGTATCCAGAGAGTTGGCCTCCACTGCCTTCTGGGGCAGAGCATTCCATATATCCACCACTCTCTGGGTGAAGAAGTTTTTTTCCTCAACTCTGTTCTAAATGGCCTACCCCTTATTTTTAAACTGTGTCCTCTGGTTCTGAACTCACCCATCAGCAGAAACATGCTTCCTGCCTCCAGAGTGTCCAATCCCTTAATAATCTTATGTCTCAATCAGATCCCCTCTCATCCTTCTAAACTCAAGTGTATACAAGCCCAGTTGCTCCAATCTTTCAACATCTGATAGACCCGCCATTCCCGGAATCAGCTAGGGAATGATATGATGATGACATCAGAGTTGGTTCAGAGAAGGTTCATTTGTTAATTCTGGATATGTAAGGATTCTCTTTTGTGCATTACTACTCATTGGGGTTTGGGAGAATTGGAGGCCTGACTGAAGCAAACACAATACTTACTGGACTTAATAGGATCATAAGAAGACCTTAGATCAGAGGGCATAATCTCAGAGTAAGACGCAGCCCATTTTAGACAGATGATGACAAAGGTTTTCTCTCAAAGGGTACTGAATCTGTGGAATCCTTTTAACCTCAGAGGATTGACGAGGTTTGGTTATTAAGCCTATTCAACACTGAGATAGGTGTTTAATCAGCAAAAGAGTCAAAGGTTATGAAATAAGGCTGAAAAGTGGAATTGAATATAATCAATCAGTTATGATCTCATGAATGGCCTACTTTTACTCCATCTTTTTATCGTGGGTACAAGTTACAATGTTTAAAAAGCATTTGAATAAATACATGAATTAAAAGAAAAGTTTGAAGAGATATGGACCTGGTGCAGGAAGGTAGGACTAATTTAGTTTGAGATTATCGTCATTATGGGCTGGTTGGGCCAAAGGGTCTGTCTGTGCTGTATGACCATACAACTCTGAACAGGCATTTACTTAAAATCACAGGTTGTACTGTCTCATCTATGTCACCGATAGGATGTGATTTGGAAGGGAAAAACATAGAAAATAAAGTACATTGAAAATGCAGCAAGTTTGCAAAGTGAAATCCCATCTCTTAATTGTCATGAAACACATTTTAGCAGAAAGGTGAAAGAAGGCGTCACCTGACATTTGAAGATGAAAACGCAGTAAAATTTATCCCTTTATAATTCAGACGCTGGCCTTTCTTGAGTTGTAAATTAAGGTCATTTGTTACAAGACGATTGAATGAAATATACAGCACCTGTTGACTTCAGGGGTGGGTTCTCCCTGCAATCATCTGTCATATTTACCACATCCATTGTCAGTTCATTGAGATAAGCTGGTTGTTTCAATCTGTTGATGTAAAACCAGCACTGATATGAGATTCACAGATATTTACCCCTGCAGAATTTTACTGTGAATTCAAGGCACCTCACCAGGAACATAAGACTGTCCAAGGGAGCTTAAACTGGGTAATACATCCCAAAAGCGAAGTGATCTCCATTTGTTATACATCAGAGAAATATTTGACAATAATGACCCTTTTAAGCTACATTCAGAACCAAATCTACAGCAAAAGATGTCTTCCAGGACTCTCTTTTATTTTGATTGCCTGGAGAATGTTCAAAAACTGTTTTGAACTATCAGAAGGCGTAACAGTGATTATTGTCAATGCAAGATGATTGTTAATCTGCACAAAAAGGTGATTTTTAGAATGGTTTGAAGGAACTGATCAAGTAGTCAATGATGAAGCAAAGAGTAAGAAACACCAGTTTTGACAAGTAGTAGTAATAACTGGAAGCTTTCCTGGTGTGAGTTCACTCAGGTGCACTGCTAAGGAGAGTCTTGAGTTAGGGTCAAAAAGAATTTTCTAAGTCAGTTTGTCCCTCACTGAAAGACAACCTCAACCTGCTGTGCTCTAGTGAAGAGTGTGTTAGCTATTATTAAATCCACCTCGCACTCTACAGGATGAAATTTACAGCAACCCAGCTGGCATGTTGGCAGGATCAAGGATGGCATATAAAATAAGCTGGGTGGCATAAAAACTTCTGGAAGCCTGGCTGGAAACAAACACTGTTTATTGTTGGGCATCAAAGTAGAGCCAAACTTGTGACGTACATAGGCGAGACCCAGACCAGATAGGCTGCTCTGCAGATCCACCTCTGTGTCTTTTTAAAATCTAATTTATTTTTCTAATCAACCTGCTCAGAGATGTGATTACACACCTCTGGAACAGATGGGGATTGAACTTACTCCTAATCTAGGGCAGGTAGGGACATTATCACTGAGCCACAAGTGGGGCCCTAAAGCTGGTAAATTGCACTCTGGGATTGCTTAATTTTTTTTTGAATAAAGACATGTTTTTGAATAGAAGTTTTTTACATACTATTTTTTTCCTTCCACCGTCCAGAAAACACCTGCATGGCCAACTGAATATTTACAAAGCCAATTAAGACAATGCTAACATCAAAATGTGAGGGGGAGGGAGTAGGGAGAGAGGGAAGAGATTAAATTTAAATGGAGTTGGAGGGAGAAATAAAGCACTATATCCTCTGATGTCTATCTCTCTCTCATATATTGAGAGCATTGATGGACACTCTCCAATGATACTCGGGCAGAATTTGGGCTCAGAAATAAAGAAAAAGGCTGGTAAGAATAAAAGGAAGAGTGCCACTGGGACCTGCTTAATAAAGGGCTCAGGCGATGAGTTGCAGCTGGGTAGGGCATTACCGACGGAACAAAAACTCAAATTGCTGGAAAAGCTCAGCAGGTCAAGCAGCATCTGTGAAGGAAAAAAAAAGTTAACGTTTCGGGTCTGGTGACCCTTCCTCGGAATCATTACCAAGGGAGCTGAGACTCAACAAGCCACAAGGAAATCAATTAGTAAATCCCCAAAGGGTTTGTGGAGTTTATCATAGGTGTCTATCCCACCGTCATCGTACTTACACTCTCCAAGTTGTCTCTTCTGTAATGGTATGCTTTAGCTCCCCAGCCAGCCATTAGGCCCATTGAGGGCCTTAACTATTGACCAGTTCAAGGTCAGTTTTTGCCTCCACCATAAGTGTGTGCAGTTGGAGAAAGTAGAATGAAGAACAATCTCAGGTGAAAAGAAGGGGAGAGGGTACCTCTGATCTGTGAATAACACCTTCCACACATACCCTGCCCCAGCAGCCCTTTCCTCTCTGGCCATGAACTCAACATGCATTGTCAATGACACTGACCTTCTAACCACTTGCCATTTCAATGCACCACTTTATCTGGCATCAATGTTTTGTTGTAGGCCTGCTGCAGAAATACAGCAAAAGCCTAATACAAGCTGCACTAACAGCACCTCATTTGCAACTTGGGCGATTCAGGGCTCAACGCTGAATTCAATAACCTCAGACCACTCTGGCCTCCAATCTGATTCCACCCCTTCTCTACCAGTCTTGTTTGCATGAGTACACCCTCAGCAAAGCGACCAATTTTCTGCTGTTAACACCTACCAGTAACACCACTGCATCCATCAGCAAATGATCACTTTGAAAATTGCTCCGGGTGCCTTCAACATCTCTCTCTCTCTCTCTCTCTTAGATTCTAACAGAACTATTGAATTTCTGCAGCACTCTCTGCTTTGCGGTTCAGATCCCCAGCACCCTGTGCATCTAAACTTCCAAACAGTAAATTTTATATTTGCAGGCAAATTTAGAATTACCCCTTTTATCTTAGCTCAGGCACCCAACAGTGTTTATATCAGTAAGATCAATCCTGAATTGCTTTCTGCTGCTGTCTGTGTGATAACTTATTTTTACTTTTGTCTTTATCAAAACCAGCATCAGCAACTCATAACTGCGATGGTGTTTGATTTCTGTTAAATTATGCCTAGCTACCTCGCACACTTGGTGTAGTTGATGTTGCAGCCCTTGATGATCTATTGAAAGGATAAGGGATGGCCTTTTCTTTAATTCTTTGTTTAACCTTGAGCTGAATTAATATGGGAAAAGCATATTCCAGACTCAACTCCTGACATAAGCTGAGTTTACTCGCATCAATTCATGTCCAATTGCAGTGTTGTGGAAAACAAGAATAGGGATAGGCTCAATAGCCTTCCCTGTTAGCTAGGTTAAAATTAACCAAAGATTTTGCTCCTGACATTATCTCGTGAGCTGCCGCTCAATGTTCAATGAAGTCAGGATTTGTGCCTGTTGGGATGTCCTCTATAATCAAAAAACCTGATAGCACATCATGAGATAGTAGGAGCTGCAGATGCTGGAGAATCTGAGATAACAGTGTAGAGCTATGTGAACACAGCAGGCCAAGCAGCACCAGAGGAGCAGGAAAGCTGACGTTTCGGGCCTAGACCCTTCATCAGAACTGAGATACATCTCATGAGATGTACTTATGTTCCACAACTACCCCTCTCTCTCTCCCACCCACCACCTCAGCTAAGCAATTGGTATGGAAATGATTTCACAATCCTAACAGCTGCTCTGTGGCGATTTAACTCTGAGAACAGCTAGACACTCACTTTGTCTTAGGACAATTGCCTACCTGAAGGAGCTGCCAGTCATTGGGACGGCTGGCTGACAGCTCTCTCCACCTATCTTTTTACTCTCTATCTTCGGTCCGCCTCCCCCTCTCTCCCTATTTATTCCAGTTCCCTCTCCCCATCCCCCTCTCTGATGAAGGGTCTAGGCCCGAAACGTCAGCTTTTGTGCTCCTGAGATGCTGCTTGGCCTGCTGTGTTCATCCAGCCTCACATTTTGTTATCTTTAGCTCTGTAGACCAAGCTGCGCCATTTAGGAGCAGTGGTCACTTCTGGGATTGCAGGCAGTCCCACCGCATTGAGGAGATCAGTAAGGCAGGGGTTGACGGGCTTGGTTTAAGGGACCGGGGGTGGAATTAAAGGGGAGATGACCTTGCTGAGGGGGCTGTGGGTGCTGCTGATGTGTCCATCTTTCAGGCATTTATCAAAATTGCTCTGAATGCTGTCATTGAGTCTGAATCCATCGGCCTTTCAGGCAGTAGAGTGAGGATCAAGAAAGTTAGCTGCACAAAAAAAAACTCATGTTGTTCTAGAGAGAGTAGGAACTGCAGATGCTAGAGAATCTGAGATAACAAGGTGTAGAGCTGGGTCTGAAACAATTTTAACTCCACTGCGGAACCCATTTCTGAAGAAGGGTCTAGGCCTGAAACGTCAGCCTTCCTGCTCCTCTGGTGCTGCTTGGCCTGCTGTGTTCATCCAGCTCCACACCTTGTTATCTCATGTTGTTCTGTTTCTTTTGATAATAATTTTAAATTTTTATTATCTGGATACTGACACTTCGATTGCTGGAAACTATTTATTCTTATTTGGTCAAAATTAATCATAAACACCTCACTCAAATCTTTTTATCATTTCTACTTTAATGAAAACAACACCAGCTTTGCCAGTCCAAGCAGCTTAAGTTCCTCATGCCTGGAACATTCTAGTTAAACTCATCTGCACCTTGAAGAAATTAATATCTCCGGATGGTTTTGGTCCCAATATTTAAGGAAGGATATTCTTGCATTGGAGATATGCAGTGAGGGTTCACTTCATTCGTCACTTGGGATGAGAGGGTTGTTCTATAATGAGATCCTCTCAGGACTTCAGAAGAATGAGAGTAATCTCATTGAAACATTCAAGACTCCGAAGGGACTTGAGGGATAGACATTGAGAGATCGTTGCCCTTGGGCCTAGAGAATCTAAAACATGTGAGCGCATTGTTCAAGATAAGGGGACATATATTTAGGATTGATTTGGGGAGAAATTTGTTTGCAACAGAATTCTCTACCCCATTGGGTTATGGATGCTCCATTGCTAAACATAGAGGATAGACCGATTCCTGGTCTCTCAATGATTGAAACAAGACTATAGGAGGCTGACAGGAAAGTGGAGTTGAGGCAGAAAATCAGCCGTTGTCAAATTGAATGGCAGAGCAGACTCAAGAGGCCATATGGTTTACTCCCACAATTCCTTGTGTTCTTAACGTATTCATCTACTAAGATTCAATTGACTCCAGTCTTGAAAACTCCAACTATCTTACTACCACAGCCTTTTAACAAAAACAATTCTTGATTTCTACTAAAGGAAGGCTTGTGACAAAGTGCAAGTTTCAAGTCAGCTGGCAATGAAGCAAACAACATCAAGGCTTCCAATAAACTCTGGTAAGAGAGATGAGATTGTTACAGAGTCTTCTGGGCTCAGATGAGCTGTGGATGAAAGGGGATAGGAGATAATGTTGTGAAGAAATAGTTCTGCCTGTAGCACTCATATCTACTTAATCCTTCACCAATATGTGTTGAGCTGACACCACAGTGTCTGGGTATTTTACAGACTGAAAACATATACGAGAGCAGCAAGCTATTTGTGAACACCTGCACTGTCATAAAATAATTCAAAAAGAGTAATTCAGTGGCTTTGTCACTTCATAATTACAGATTTGCAAGAACATAGTTATTAGGAAATCACAAGGTTATTCTGCACACAGGATATTATTTTCATTTTCTGACAACAAAGTTCAACAACTCTAACAGTGATAACAAAAAAAAGTATTTTAATGTATTTGTGTTGTGGTTATATTCAGAATTTTTGTAGGATAGCACGTTCTCTAGTTAGTTGACAAGAGTTAGACAAGAATACTTAAACTTTTTGACAGAAACATAATTAACATAATTTCTGAAGCAAACTCTGACATAGAGTACTGAGTTATCAGAAATGGTGAAAGCTCACCCCAGAAGATATGTCCTGACTCCCTGCTCCACTGCAGGATAAATTGAAACTCAGTAAAAGATTGGGCATTCTGTAACATTCATACTTCGAATCCCAGTCAGATTTGCCTTTCAGCAAACGTTTCAATGAAACAAAGCCACAGTTTTGCCAGAGGCTTCTATTGGGCTCTGAGCCGAGCATGAAATAAGAAAGGGACAGAAATAGTGCTGTGAAAGTAGTGTGAGTGATGCATTTTAGTCGGAAGAACATTGAAAAATAATAGAAGGTACAATTCTAAAGGAACTGCAGAAGCAGAGGGACATGAACATATGCATGCACAGATCACCGAAAGTGGCCAGACAGGTAGCTGAGCAGTAAGCAAAGCCTTAAGTATCCTTTATTAACAGGGCCAATTAATGAGCATAAGTGCAAGGAGATAATGTTGAACTTGTACAGGACATTTGGTAGATCTCCGCTGGAATACCGTGTATAGTTCTGGGCAATACATTTTCGTAGGAAGGTGGAAGCATTGGAGTGAAAGCGAAAAAATAATTTGCAAGAATGGTTCCAAGGATGGAGAACTTCGGCTACAAGGATAGATTGAAGAAGTTGGGACTGTCCTCCTGAGAGAGAAGGTGGCTGAGGAGATTCGATCGATGTTTTCAAAATCAGGAACAGGCCAGGTAGAATACATAGGAAGAAGCTGTTCTTACTCGTAGAAAGGGTCAAGAATAAGAGCACACCGATTGAGTGATCTGCAAAAGAATCAAGGGTGAAGTAAGGAAAAGCTCAGTGAGTAGTTAGTTAGGGTATGGAAGCTCTACTTGGCAATGTGGTGGAAGCAGGGATTCAAATGAGGAATTTAAGAGGACATTGGATGATTTGGATAGAAAGGGTATGGTAAAAAGATGGGAGATTGGCACAAGGTAATGATGCTTGTTTGGCAAGCCAGTGCAGATGTAACAGGCCAATTGGCCTCCTTCTATAATACAACAGTTCTGATTTTCTGCAGTTCTGACAGAACAGCTCCTCTAAAACACTCGTCTATGTAATTAGCTTACACATTATAGTCTGGTTACTTTAGAGACTAAAAACATAGGATAACAGCAAGCTATTGTATTAACATCTGTGCTGATATAGAATAATTCAAAAGTAGTATTAGTGGTTTTGACACTTATTTACAAGAGCATAATTAATAGCAGATCACAAGGTTATTTTGCATGAAGGATCTATTACATACATCTTCTGACATCAAAGTTAAACAACTCCAACACTGATGGTTTATAAATCAACTATGTTTCTGTAATTTAAATGTATTTAGAAGTAGAACTCTCATTATGTAGTAAGTATTCTCATTAATAGATTTCCAATTCACTGCTTCAGGTAGCATCATTGAGTGCAAGGTAATTAATATTGAGATTGGCAGAAATTGATAACTTCACAGCTCATGGGATTGATAGTTCCCTCCTTTTCACACCAGTAGATTGCCTATTACAGAAAGTAGCAGCAGACAATTGGTGGTGGTAAAGTTTGTTCACTTCTGCTTCAGAGGAGATGTCTCTATCCAACGTAGACAATGCTGAGACCATTCAAGCAGGATGTATGTTCCTGGCTTGTTCAATTTCTCACATAACACTTTGCTCCCAATCTGGCATAAACTCCATGCTGTGGATGGTGTGTAACCACCGGTCTGTTGCTTTCCATCCATTCCCATTTCACACATCCCATCCCTTCACTTCTGGAGTTAATCCTTCAGACCCCAAGTGCTGATAACTAGCAAGCTAATGCTGTGTCACCAAGAAAGGTGTTGAAACTCTACTCGCACTATTTGTACTTATCTGTTAGTATTCTTAACTATCTGGAATTATCTTGCCGTTATCTCTCCTTCTATATACTCTGTGCCTAATGAAGGAGCAGCACTCTGAAAACTTGTGATTGTAAATAAATCTGTTGGGCTTTGTGTGACTTATAACCACGAAGGTTGTGACCAATAGGGTATGACTTATGGACTTACACCCACACTTAATCCAGCAGTTACCGCCACAGGCAAGAGCACTCCACATATTTTAGAAGGTAGCTTCAGGGTGATATCAGTTTGGGGAGGGGTTGGGAGTACAATAGTGCAGCAAGGCCAGGAGGAATAAAATGTATGAGTGTCAAATCACCAGAAGGTGAAGACACCAGTGAGCTCTGCTGCAGAGCACTCAGATGATAGGATGTACAGAGGAAATGATTGATGATTTTTGATACAAAACTGCTCTGTCGGCTTCAGTCGCAGAATCTCTCACCATTGCCAAGCAACATGGTACAGCAACCGAAGCAGAGCTTGGAGCTCATCCTTCCCAGCACAGACACGGTGACCATCTCCATGACAACACTTGCAGACACAGCCACGGCAGCTAATGGCCAACATCTCAGCTCCTGTCCCCCCACAAGCACGTGGACATACCAATTAGGTGCAGAAAGACACCACTTGGCCCTTCAAGATTGTTCTGCCAGCCAATAAGATCATGGCTGAGCTGTTTTTGTGTTTTGAATTCCAAATTGTCATCCACCCCTAAAACCCTTTGATTCCCTTGCCTACAAGAACCTCTGCTTTAAAAATATTTAATGACTCTGCTTCCACTTCCTTTTGGGATTGAGATGTCTAAAGTTGCATAGCCCTTTGGTAGACAAACAATTCTCCTATTCTCTGTCCTAATTGTAAAATAATGCCCCCTAGTTTTGGATTCATCTGTAAGTTTTTCCACATCAACCTTGTCAACAGCTATTCTGGATCTTATAAACCTCAATGAAACTACCCTCCTTTTACTAAGTTCCAGTGATAACAAGGCCAACTTGACCAATCAGCTCACAACATCTTACTTATTCCAGTAAACCTCCTATGAACTGTCTCTGATGTATTTACATTCTTACTTAAGCAAGCAGTAACTACCCAACATCTGAGTGCTGTTCTGCAAATTCAAAGCGAGAGAATGAGATCTAACTTGTTTGATACAAGCCCAGCTAAATTGCTAAGGCTATTATTGTTGTGGATTCTAATGTTCATCTCTCAACTGCCTGAGTTCCAGTAGATCAGAGATTGAGGATCTGGTCTTGGACATAGTGACTCCATGGAGTATGAACCTGTTATAGTCTACCAGGAGAAAAAGGACATTTATGATCCTACCAATGTTGCTTTGCTAACACATTGATGCCAATCTGCTGGTCAAACTAAACTACTAGCAGCTGTGCTGATGTGGTTGGGTGTAAAATGGAGACCCCAAGACTCAGAACTTTGAGACCTTTCTACCAGATTGCGTGTGATTGCCACCAGTGAGTCAGAAGCCATCCAGCAATCATAGACCATTCTCTTGGGTAGTACTGTGTAAGTGCTGAGCATGGCAAATGCAATCCTAAGGCAGGTACTAAGGGGCCACGCTTTCATGAGTATTTACATTTCCTTTATTATATTACAAATGTTGTTGGATAAAATTGTTATGGAACTTTTTTGCTCTTTATTTTGTGTCGGGGGTGGTGTGAATAGCAAGCAGTGGAGGGATGCAAAGCTGGGGAATGATGAAGACAGGATGATTTAGGGATGCTTCAGGTGAGCTGCAAAACAGAACAGCCCATCAAATGCAATGACCTCTGTTTCCTTCTGCTTTTTGTCTTCTTCCTCCTCAGTCTCCTCTTCCATCTGCTGACATGGCATTTCCTATCTGCTGATTGCACTCCATCTCCTGATCATGCCGAAGGGCTTCAATGAGTAGATCATTGTGTGAAAGCAAACATCCAGCTCAGAAGCCTTCAGAACCCACAATCATTTGAAAAATGCTTAGCACCCAATCTTTTTTGACTAGTTCCACATGTGAGACCATTCAATAGTACACTATAGAGCCTTCGAGTCATATAGCACAGAAACAGACCCTTTGGTCCAGCTCATCCTCACTGACCAGACATCCCAATCTGACCTAGTCCCATTTGCCAGCATTTGGCCCATATCCCTTTAAACCCTTCTGATTCATGTACTCATCGGATGGCTTTAAAATGTCGTGATTGTACCCACCTCCACCTCTTCCTCTGGCAGATCATTCCATATATGCATCACCCTCTGTGAGAAAATGTTATCCCTTAGGTCCCTTTTTAAAGTTTTCCATTTTCACTTTAAAGCTATGCCCTCTAAGTTTTGGATTACCTTACCCTGAGAAAAAGGCCTTTGCTAACCGCCTTATCCATGGCCCTCATGATTTTGTAAACCTCTTAAAGCCTCAGCATCTGATACTCTAGGGAAAAGAGCACCAGGCTATTCAGCCTCCCATTATAACTCAAACCCTCCAGTCCCAACAACATCATTGTAACTCATTCATGCGGTCCCTCTAGTATAACAATACGTTTCCTATAGTAAGAGCCCTGAATTGTGTAGTATTCTAAAAGTGGCCTCACCAAAGTCCTGTATAGTCACAACATGACATCCCAACTCCTACACTCAACGTTTTGTCCAATGAAAGCAAATGTGCCAAATGCCACCTTCACTACCTTGTCTACTTGCGACTACACTTTCAAGGAACTATGTACCTGGACCCGTAGGTCTCTTTGTTTGACAACACTCCCCAGGGCCCTATCATTAACTGTATAAGTCCTTCCCTGGTTTTGCCTTATCAAAATGCAACACCTCACATTCATCTAAATTAAGCTCCATAAAACTCTTCGGCCCTTTGGCCCATCTGACCAAGGTGTTGCTGTACTTTGAGATAATCTTCTTCAGTGTCTGCTATGGAGCCTATTTTGGTGTGAGCTGCAAACTTACTAACAAATATTCACATCCAAATCATTTATGCAAATTATGGAAAGCAACAGACTCAGCACCAATCCTTGAGGCACATTACTGGCCAGAGGCCTCCAGTCCCAAAAACAACCCTCTACCATGGCCCTCTGTCTCCTTCCTTCAAGTCAATTTTGTATATAATTGGCTAGCTCCCCTGGATCTCATGTGATCTCGCCTTACTAACCTGTCTGCCATGTGGAATCTTGTCAAACCCTTTGCTGAAGCCCATTTAGACAGCATCTACCACCCTGTTTTCATAAATCCTCAAAGTCAACCTAGTTAGTGAGACGTGAATTCTTACACAAAGCCATGTTGACTATCCCTAATTAATCTTTGCCTTTTCAAAGCATGTAAATCCTGTCCTTCAGAAACCCCTCCAACATCAGGCTCACAGATCTATAGTTCCCTGGCTTTTCCTTAGTCTTTTCCAATAATAGTACCACGTTAGCCACCCTCCAGTCTTCCGACACCATCCCTGTGACTGTTGATGATACAAAGATCTCAGCGAGGTGCCAGCAATCTCTTCTCTAGCTTCCCATAAAGTTCTGGGATATACCTGCTTAGGTCCCAGGGATTTATCTACCTTCATCTGTTTTAAGACCTCCTGCACCTCCTCTTCTGTAATATGAACTCGTTTCAAGATCTCACTATTTATTTCCCTAAGTTCCCTAGCTTCCATGTCATACTCCGCAGTCCAATGTTGACACGATTCTTTGTTTAGCATCTCATCCATCTCCTGTGGTGCCACACACAGACGGCCATGTTGATCTTTAAAGGGCCCTATTATCTACCTTGTTACTCTTTTTTGCCCTTATTGAATCTCTTTGGATTCTCCTTAATGGTATTTGCCAAAGCTATCTTCTGTACCCTTTTTACCCTCCTGATTTCCCTCTTAAATATACCTCGACTGCCCTTATACTACTTGAAGGATTCATTTGATCCCAGCTGTCTGGAACTGACATATTCATAGAACATAGAACATTACAGCACAGTACAGGCCCTTCAGCCCTCGATGTTGTGCCGACCTGTCATACCGATCTCAAGCCCATCTAACCTACACTATTCCATGTACGTCCATATGCTTATCCAATGACGACTTAAATGTACCTAAAGTTGGTGAATCTACAACCATTACAGGCAAAGCGTTCCATTCCCTGACTACTCTCTGAGTAAAGAAACTACCTCTGACATCTGTCCTATATCTTTCACCCCTCAATTTAAAGCTATGCCCCCTCGTGCTCGCCGTCACCATCCTAGGAAAAAGGCTCTCCCTATCCACCCTATCTAACCCTCTGATTATTTTGTATGACACTTAGAAAGCAAAAAGGTGGATAAATGTCTGGGGCCTGATCAAGTGTATCCCAGGACGTTATAAAAAGTTAGGGAGGAAATTGCTGCAACACCACCAACCCCCACGGCCCATGTGTGGCAGAAATATTTATATCTATAACTGTGGGTGAGGTGCCAGAGGACCAGAGAGTGGCTAACACAGTGCCATTATATAAGAAAGGTGGTAAGGAGAAGCCTGGAACCTACACACCTGTGAACCTAATGTTGGTGGTGGGTAAGTTGTTGGAGATGATTCTGAAAGACAGGATTTACATGCTTTTGGAGAAGCAAAGAATGATTAGACATAGTAAGCATGTTTTTTACAGGAGGGAAATAGGGTCTAACAAACTCGCTTTAGTGTTTTGAGGGACTGACCAAAAAGATCGGAGGGCAGAGCAGCAGATGTTTACTTGGACTTTTGTAAAGTCTTTGATATGAGTCTGCAAGGTAGACTAATGAGTAAAGTTAGATCACATTTATAACTCAAACCCACCAGCCCTGGCAACATCCTGGTAATTTTCTTCTGAACCCTCTCCAAGTTAATATCTTCCTATAACAGGGCGACCAGAACTGTGCACAGTACACCAGAAGAGGCCTCACCAATGTCCCGTACAACCTCAACGTGACATCGCAACTCCTATACTCAAAGGTCTGAGCAATGAAGGCAAGCATGCTGAACACTTTCTTAACCACCTTGTCTACCTGTGATACAAATTTCAATGAATTATGTACCTGAACCCCTAGGTCTCTCTGTTCTACAAAACTACCCAGGCCCCCACCATTAATTGCACAAGCTCTAATTTTGTTGCACCAAAATGCACTACGTCGCATTTATTTACATTGAACTCCCTCTGCCACTCCTCAGCCCATTGACTGTGATCAAGATTGTAGAATCTGTACAGTGTGGAAGCAGGCCTTTTAGCTCATCTAGTCCATACTGCCCCTCCAAAGAGCATCCCATCCAGACTTGTTCCCTACTCTATCCTTGTAATCCTGCATTTGTGATGGCTAATCCATATCCCCTTGAACTATGGGAGGAAATCCACACAGGCACACGGAGAGAATGTGTGGGCTTCATATAGGCAATCACCCTTGGTGGGAATCACACCCGGATCCTAGGTCCTGTGAGGCAGAAGTGTTAACCAATGAGCCTTAGATCTCTTTGTAACTTTAGCCTTCTTCACTGTCCACTGTATCACCAGTTTTAGTGTCATTCCACAATATTACCACCCATGCCTCCAACATTCTCATCCAAATCATGTATGTAAGTGACAAACAAATGTGGGCTCAGTACTGATCCCTGTTGGAACACCAATAGTCATAGGCTTCCAGTCTGAAAAACAACCCTCCTCCATATTCTGTCTTTTCCTTGATCAGAGCCTCAATTTCTTTAGTCATCCAGCATTCCCTTTCCTTGATCAGAGCCTCAATTTCTTTAGTCATCCAGCATTCCCTATACCTGCCGGCCTTGCCCCTCACACTAACAGGAGCATACTGTCTCTGAACTCTCATTATCTCATTTTTTAAAGGCTTCCCACTTTCCAACCATCCCTTTACCTGCAAATAGCTTCCTGCAATCATCTTTTGAAAGTTCCTGTCCAATAATGTCAAAATTGGCCTTCTTCCAATTTAGAATTGTAACCTTTTTGATCAGTTCTATCCTTTTCCATCACTACTTTAAAACTAAATAGAATTACGATCACTGGTCCCAAAGTGGTCTCCCATTGATACATTAGACACTTGGTCTGCCTTATTCCCCAACAGAAGTCAAATACTGTTCCTTTCCTAATAGGTACATCCATATATTGATTCAGAATTTTCTTGTATGCAGTTAACAAATTCCTCCCAATCCAAGCCCTTTATACTCTGACAGTCCCAGTCTATATTTGGAAAGTTAAAATTCCCTACTATAACCACTCAACTCTTCTTACTGATAACTGAGATCTCCTTATAAATTTGCTTCTCAATTTCCTGCTGACTATTGGGGGAAGGGTCAATCATACAATCCCAACAAGGTGATCATTACTTTCCTCTCTCTCATTTCCACCCAAATAACTTCACTGGATATCTCC
Source organism: Stegostoma tigrinum (assembly GCF_030684315.1). Classification (NCBI taxonomy): domain Eukaryota; kingdom Metazoa; phylum Chordata; class Chondrichthyes; order Orectolobiformes; family Stegostomatidae; genus Stegostoma; species Stegostoma tigrinum. Next base: position 8,160,717 of record NC_081377.1, read on the forward strand.
CAGGAATATTTTCCACAAATACAGCCAAAAGTAATGTTATCCTTAGCCAAAAACGCTACTCATCCTCCTCTTCTACTTCCCTTTCTATCCTTCCTATAGCATCTATACCCTGGAACATTAAGTTGCCTGCCCTGTCTATCCCTGAGCCATGTTTCTGTAATCCCTATGATATCCTAGTCCCATTTTTCCAACCATGCCCTAAGTTCATCTGCCTTACCTGTTAGGCCTCTTGCATTGAAGTAAATACAGTTTAATTTATCAGACTTACCTCATTTTTTGCCAAGCTCTTGTCTGCCCTGACTGTTAGATTTGCTCCCCCTGTCTACTGTACCAGCAGTATTCTCTATTCTTGCTATTTCTTTACTCCCTATCCCCCTTTACTAGTTTAAAGCTTCCCAAATGGTACTAGCAAATCTTCCCACAAGGATATCGGGCCCTTTCCAATTCAGGAGGAACCCTTTCCTCTTATAAAGGTCACTTCTATACCTGAACAGATCCCAATTGTCCAAAATTGCGAATCGTTACCCTCTACACCAGCTCCTCAGCCGCACATTCATCTGCTCTATCCTCCTATTCTTATGCTCACTAGGGGAGAGAGCAGGAACTGCCGATGCTGGAGTCAGATAAGTGTGGAGCTGGAGGAACACAGCAGGCCAGGCAGCATCAGAGGAGCAGGAAAGTTAATGTTTCGGGTCAGGACCCTTCTTCAGTTTTTTTCTGCAACTCCACACTCCGTCATATTTTGCGCTCACTAGCATGTGGCACAAAAAGTAATCCAGCTATTACTGCCCTTGAGGATCCACTCTTTAACTTCCTGCCTAGTTTCCTATATTGTCTCTGCAGAACCTCATCCCCTACTCTATGTACCTGGTACCAACGTACACAACAACAACCTCCTGCTGGTCACTGTCCCCTTTCAGAATGTTCTGCACTCTCTGAGGCACGTGCCCCTGACGAGAGAGTCCCTATTACAATTGATCACTTGGAATCTGACATACCCCTCATTGCAGTAGAGCCAATCATGGTACTACCCTGAGACGCCATCATCTTAACTCTCCCCACCCACCACCACCACCACAGTACCCATAACAGAATTCCTGTTTGAGATGGGAATAACCACAGGAGAGTCCTGCACTATCTAGGTATCTCTCCCACCATTCCTGTAGTCAATGATGTATATGCAGTGTCTCCACCTTCCTGAAACTTCTGTCATCACATCTCCTTGCTCTTGTAAACTCCTTATTGCCTCGAACTGCAGCTCCAACTGAACTACGCAACCTGATAGAATTCACAACCAAACACAGTCTCCAGGAACATTCACAATCTCTCTGATCTCCCACATCTGACAGGAAGAGCACATCACCCTACCATAGATAACAAGGTCTCGAGCTGGATGAACACAGCAGGCCAAGCAGCATCAGAGGAGCAGGAAGGCTGATGTTACTGGTCTGGACCCTTCTTCAAAAATTTCTGAAGAAGGGTCCAGACCTGAAGCTTCAGCCTTCCTGCTCCTCTGATGCTGCTTGGTCTGCTGTGTTCATCCAGATCGAGACCTTGTTATCTCAGATTCTCCAGCATCGGCAGTTCCCACTGTCTCTCACCCCACCAAAAGCCATTTTTGTCTCTTTTCCAATCTGCAGACCCTGAAATTACCTAAAAACAAACAACACTTTGCTTAAAAAGGCAGTGTTAGCTGATCAAAAACACTGGGATAACTTAATACTAATTCCTGATATTTATAGGTCAATCAAGAGAGAGAGATCACAGTACAAACAGAAGAAAAAATGCCCTCGTCTTAATCACTATAAGAGATTTCCGAAAGAAATGAAGATTTAGAAGTTTTATGCATCTTAAAATCAAACTTTTAGCTGATCTGGATCAAAAACCAAAGGTCATCCCCTGCTATAATTTCAGGCAGGGATTTTTTCTCTAAGGCACTGGAATGTCTAGAGCAGTACCTGAAAGTTTGACGTTAGACCTCCCATGTCAGCTATGAAACTTCACTGCTTGTTATATCAGTGAAACCCCAATCCCCAGAACCTTTGTATAATTTCTCAGTCTGACAGCTGTGAAACTGCACTTTTTGGCTGCTTCATAAAAAAGCCGATCTCAAAGCCTTAAGCAATTCCTCAGTCTCCTATCTTGCCATGTGGTCGCTCTGCCATAATTCTCACTCCTTTTCCATTTTTAAACTATCTTTGCTCTTGATCTTTTTCTCAACTTTCCAGCCAGTGGGCCCTCTTATGGAGCAGTGTTTGGGTCCCTACCCCTAGACTGGGAACGCCAGGTTCAAATCCCACCTGCTCCTGATGTGTGTAATAGCACCTCTGAACATGTTGATAGAAAACCAGATTAAATAAGCAAAAAAACACAAGCATTACTGGGCTGCTACCCTTTACGTTGGAGGGCTGAGTTCAAGTCCCACCTGCTCCAGAGATGTGTAATACCATCTCAGAACAGGTTTAGAAAAACCAGTTAAATAAAAACAAAATTAACAGGAGCTGCAAATGATGGACTGCCTTGCCTTTGCTGGGCAGTGCAGGTGGTTTGATTCATTGCAAACACAGGTGATTTAGTAGTGGCTAAAGTTTTGAAAGATACAACAAGAGATTTGGTAATGGGACAAAAAGCCATTTGGCTATGAGTGATAACACATCCAGATAGATATCAGAAAATAGGAATTGCTAAATTAGGTGCCTAATTTGAGTTCAACACTAGCTGATGCAGCCTGCCGGCTTCTGACCCACTCACAACACATGTATATAATCATTACTCCAGCATGCGAACACCTGAGGTCCTTACCAAAAGAGTCTAGAATTCAATCCGTTGTCATGTTAAACTCCTCTGGTCTCCAGTGCTGTTAAAAGCAGTGAGACTACAGAGCCCAGCTTTGCATGAGGCTTCCTCTTCCTAAGAAAGGCAATCATAGGATTTCAGGAATAAATGAAGATGCTGTTAGTGACGTTCTGGTGAACTGTTCCCTTGAGTATCCTGATGTTTTTTAACAATCTTCAAACCTCCAGCAGGAAATGAACAGGAAATGGTGAATATCCCTTTGTAAATGGACAGTGGTGCTTTCCTTGGAGATAGTAAGAACTTATTATTTCCTTACTGCTTTCAAGTGGCTCGTTGCAATGAGAGGAAGGCTTTAGGAGCAATGTAAGCACCCAAAGCTGTTGTACAGCCTCTTGAATGACTCCATGAAAATGGCAGCAGCAGCAGGTTAGGAAGTGTTCGGGCTCTATGCCGACACACTCCCACTCACCTGGCCAGCCACCACCTTCTTTTTGATTTTTGTTTTGTCTCTTCATTTCTCTTTTGCATCACAGTTCACGTTTCCTTTTTTCTGCTGTGGTGGAGGAAGGTAGCTGCGAGGGTTTGCTGTGACCTTGGCAGTGTTGTGGATCTGGATGTCCATTCTTAATAGCCATAGTGGCCTTGGGTTTATCTAAGGCTTCACCATCGGTGGGACTGGCCCCTTCCTCCTGGCGGTGGTGTGGCAGTTTCAGCGGTGGCTATAGCGATGGTGGTTCCATTTTGTTCCTCGTTGCTATGGTGGCACTGTGGTAGCTTCAGTCAGCGACTTCCGTGCCAACAACTTGATGGGCCTGGTCTGTCCTTCCGGTTATGGTGGCAATGCAGTGGCTTCAGTGGTGGACCGGAAATCCTTGCTTTGGTGGCTTCTGGGGCACGCCCCATGGCCACACCGAAAAGCCCGGGAGCTGCGGGGGAGCAAAGGATGAACTTTGTCTTAACTGTGTGCCTCAATTTTTTTATAACTTCTGTAATTAAAATGGTGCCAAATTGTGGCAACTTATACACATCTCACTGTATTTTCATAAATACAAGTGCCAATAAAATTGCTACCCTGTTCTATGAATAAGTGTTAGGAGGTGAGGTCAGTAACAATGAAAGCCCCAATGAAGCTGGCTGTCCTCAGGATTGGTTGGCAGACAGGAAACAGATAGTAGTTGGTATGACAGGGATCAATGCTTAGGCCCCATCTATTGACGATTTGTAGAAATGAGCAGGATGAGGGAACCAACCGCAACGTTTCCTAGTTTGCTGCTACAAAATTGGCAAGGATTGGGAATGGTGACGAGGTAAAGAGGCTTCATGTGATTTAGACAACTTAAGCAAATGAGCCAACACATCCAGGTGCAGTACAACACAGCTAAATGTGAAGTTATGCACGTTGGAGAGAAAAACAGAAAGAAAGATTGATTTAAATGGCGATTATATTTTGGTATGGATGTGCAAAGGGATCTAGTTGTGTACACCTGCCAACTAAAGTAGACAGGAAGCAGCAAGACAGCAGCAAGCTATTCTGCAGGCAAATTATATATTAGTCTTCATTGCAAGATGATTTGAATTCAGAAGTAGGGATGACATACTGGCTCTTAGTACTCCAAGTGTGGTCTTACCATGTACAATTTTGGTCTCCTGACCCCGGAAGCTATACATTTACTACAGAGAGGGAGTGCAGCAGACGCTCACTCAGCTGACACTGGAACTGACAGGGCTGTCCTAGAAGGAGAGATTGATTCAACTGGACCCAAATTCATGAGAGTTTAGAAGGATGACAGGGAATCTGACTGCAGTGTTAAAATTCTGTCGGGGCTAGACAGACTAGATGCAGGGAGGATGTTTCTGTGGTTGGGCAATCTAGAACCAGGAACACAGTCTCGGGATATGGGGAGACCATTTAGATGAGATGAGGCAAAATTTATTCACACAAAACACCAGTGAACATGTGAAATTCTTAACCACATGAGGTTGAGGAGGCCAAGTTACTGAATATATTTAAGAAAGAGATAGATAATCATTTGGATTGTAAAGGCTTTAAGGGATATGGGGACAGAGCAGGAATATGATATTGACAGAGACAATCCGCCATTTGAATCACAGAACGGGTTTGAAGCGACAAATGGCCTACTCCAGCTTTCAGTTTCTCAGTTTCAATTCCAAGGTGGCATCTGATGCTGAATGCAGGCTAAAGGTTGCAGGATCATTTGTGCTTGAATACATTGGCAAAAGGCCATTGCCAGGAAGTTAACCATTTGGGATCGGGTGGTGTGAACACCAGAGCATCGAATAAAGGAGTTACAGACGTGATGGCCTTGCAATCCTCCTCCAGCATTCAACAAGACTATTGGGTCCAGTTTGTTATTCCCCACTCCCCTCCACAACCCCCCAAACCCTCAATCATCATGTTCCCTCAGTTCCCAACAATCTATCAATCTCAATCTTCCAAATACTAACAAACTGAACACCTATGGCATCCCGGGTAGAAAATTTCAAAGATTCACAACTCATGGTATGTACTAACTTCTCCTCTTCCCAGTCCTAACTGGTTATTCCTTTAATTCTAACACTATGATTATCCTTCTAGATTTCCAATAAGGGGAAAAGGCCTTGCAAAATCCACTAACTCGCTAAAAATGTTATATGTTTCAATGAGATCATGTTTCATTGTTCTAAAGATTGGAGAACTTAAATCCATACTACTCTAACTCTTCTCGATGCAGTGAATCTGACCCATCTTTCCTCAAGTAAAGGGATCAAATGTGCACAGTTTCTTTTTCTATGTGACATTTCCACAAAGCCCTACAGAAACAGATAACTACTTCCACCCTCTTGCAATATAGAAAAGAAGCCCTTGAGTAGACCTAGCATTTTTCATTACTACCAGCTATTCCAATGTACTTTGCAGCCAATGAAGTACTTTTTTGACATTTGTCCCTGTAATACAGTAGATCATAGAATCCCTACAGTGTGGAAGCAGTCCATTTGGCCCATTGAATCTACATGAACTCTCTGAGCCCTGTAACCCTGCATTTTTCATAGCTAGCCGGCACATCCCTGAACACTAGGGGCAATTTCCCAATCTGGCCAATCTGCCTAACCTACATGTCTTTGGACTGGGGAGGAAACCAGAGTACCGGGGGGGGGGGGGGGGGGGGGGGGGAAATCATGCAGACACTGGGAGAATGTACAATCCCCACACAAACAGATGTCTGAGGCGGAATAAAACCCTGGTCCATGGCGCTGTGAAGCAGAAGTGCTAACCACCATGTCATGCAAGTAGGAAAGCAACAGCTAACTTGCGCACAACAAGGCCCCCTAAACCGCAATGTGATTATCTGCTGTTGTGACGGATTGAAGAATAAATACTGGCCAGCTAACCGAGGCTAATGCATTGATCCTCTTTAATATAAGGTTTTTACCTTCACCAATATAGGCTGAGGGCTTTGGTTTAACACCCCATCTAAATATGTCACCTTAACAGCACAGTACTCCCTTGATCAGCACTGCACTGGACAGTTAGCCTTCATTTCTGTGCTCAGATTCTAATGTGGGACATGAAATCAGAACATTGTGAGCTACAGGCAAATTTGACTGAAATAGTTAATACGGCAGGAATATATTTGCGCAGGCACAAGGAATGGATGAACTCCGAGCAACAGGCTCAGCATAGCACTAACAGGACTATGCAAGATCAGGGAATTTGGCAAATCCTCACCAAGAGGATAGACAGACAGCCAAGAACAGGGAGTAGGCAGCGTCTGGCCAAAAAAAGGACATTGTTTCAATTGTCCTATACAAATTTGGATGTAACCTCTTGTGTAATTGATGGAGCATGGGAACACTGCCATCTATTATGCTTTGATACCATAAAATACATTGCGGCCATTATTTTGGGAGTGAGAGAAGACGTGTCGCTCTGTCTTGTGGCTTCCTTGCATATGCTCGAATAATGGAAACCATAAGATCTCATGAGCATCTACACTGTTATTTTTCCCGCTACACAACACTACCAACTCACCCCGAGTTGCATAGCTGCATACCAGCTGGCATCCTAATCATGTGCTGCACATCCAGGTTAACGTCGTCTTTCCATTTCTGCACAGATAAATACCTCGGATACATGTATTTATCGTCCTAGAGCTTCAAAAAAAATTCTGTTCTATTTTTTCCACCAAGATGGATAATTTTATCCTTCCCTGTTTTAATTTCTGTCTGCCACCATTTCATTTTATCAACCAGTTTCTAACCTTTTGCAACTTTTTTTATATCCTTCTGGCAAAACTTACCTTCCCACCATGCTTTTTAACTTCAGCAGCTTAAATATAACACATTTAGTTCCCTCACTGGAATCATCGATAAAGATTGCAAGCGCCGATGCCCAGGTACTGATTCTTGCTGCACTCCACTGATTGTATCTTGCTAGAAAGCCAAAATAAATTTGTCAAGCATGATTCCACTTTCATAAGATCATTACTTCTCTCGGGTCAGTGGAGTAAACAGTGCCGTGGGTGTTATTAATCTCTATCTTCAGAGCATTAATTGTACATGTTTAGTAATTTGCAAAGTGATACAGTGCAAACAATACCCCTTTTACTGGAAACGTGCTGAATGACATTGTTTGCATCACTTCAGCAGACAGGTGATATGAGCAGGCTATAGAGCTTTCTGAACAGACCGGACCCAGAAAATTGGTTCATTCCCAAGAGTTACTTACAGAGACTAGCATTGAACTTACAAATAGAGCATCCTCCAGCAAGTTCACATGGGGCTAGCTACACAGTCAGATGAGGTATTCTTCTGGCAGAAATTAAGAGAACATATTTCTCCAAGTGACCTCGTTGGACACAGCTTGCAGCTTTATCAAGAATGATGCAAGATCACACTTAGAAAAAGTGTTCTGTTTCTCTACTTACAGTAAGATAAATCAGAGTTTAAGCATTCTGTAAAACTTGTACCTGGATCCCAGGGTAATGTGTTTAATGCTGTATTCATATGGTATTCTTAGAGTACCATCATTAATAGATGTCCAATTTATCATGTTGGGCATCTTCGTTACTGACCATTGAATGCTATAAATTGACAACTTCATTTCTCACAGGAGGACATTTCACTCATTTAAAAACAAAATGCTTGACTGTTGTACAGGGAGGGGAAAAATCTGTGTAGGTTTATATTAATATGTTATATATACAAATTCTCCTCCAAGTCAACATTCCTTCGCTGTCATTCGTTCAAAATCTTGGAACACTCTCAATAACAGAGTAAGCATACCCACCTCACAAAGACAGCATGATTCAAGGTGGTTTAATATCGCCTTCTCAATAATAATAGCAATCTCTCTGATAATAAGTGCTGAACTGGCCAGTGAAGCCCACTTTCTGTGAAAGAAGATAAAAATCCAGGGCACTAAGAGAAACTGTTCTGAAAGAATATTTTAGGAAGGAAAGGATATTGGAGGTGAGGCATGTTCTGAGTCAGAAATGCTCCAAATGCTCCATTACATCTGTCTGGTCACTGTAATTGGCAATTCCATAGATGGATAATCAATCTTTACATTCGGAACATTAATTATAGATGTTTAGTCATTAGAATGCAACATGCTTCATCACAAACAATTCTCCCTTTATTCGGAGCCTGCTGCTGTAATATTGCTTCCATCACTTTATCTGAAGTGTACTGAGGTTAGGTTGGAGTGGGGCGTTGCAAGACATACCATGGAGTCTAAATCAAGGTAAATGTAAAATCCTGAATGCCAAGCTACTACTGGAGCCTTAAGGGAATTGGAGATTAATCTTTCAAATACTCTTCTGTTAATTAGCCTGAATTTTCTTCTTTGTTTTTTTTCCCTTCTGTCCTCCCAGGAGAGGACATGCCTCTAGGTAGGTACAGGAAGTTTGGAAGAAATGAGAGAAGCTGTGGCCTTGTACATTAATAAACTAAAAGAAGGATTATTTGAACGTAGTGACAATATTAAAACACAAATGTGATTCTTTATGGATGAAGTTAGGTTGGAGTAGTTTATAGAATGGAGAAAATTTATATTGATTGCTTTTTCTGACCATTTTTCATTAAAGAATGCAATGGAATTAGCCATCTGCTGGGGTAAAGGCATCAAATTTACAGGAATGATAAACTCAGCAGCAAAAAAAAATGCCATATAAACTATAGCTGTCCCTAGCAGTAGATGGAAAACTGCCAAAAGGTACTTAAAGAAATGAGGCCAGAGTATGTGGTGCTATGGCAAAGATTCTTTGCAGCTCATTGAGATTGAGGGTGGCACCTGGTGCTTGGAAGGTAACTAATGTGACTTAATCCTTTTTAGAGAAAAAAGTTATGAATGTGGTTTGACAGATATTAGATGGATTAAAATTTGTAGACCATACGCGCAGGCCAAGGACTGAATTGTAGAAGGTAGAAACAATTTCAACAGGTATAAATTTAGCCATCTTCAGAAGACAACCCACCCATTTAGGACAGCACGGTGGCTCAGTGGTTAGCACTGCAGCCTCACAGCACCAGGGACCCGGGTTCGAGTCCAGCCTCGGGCAACTGTCTGTGTGGAGTTTGCACATTCTCCCCGTGTCTGCGTGGGTTTCCTCCGTGTGCTCCGATTTCTTCCCACAGTCCAAAAGATGTGCAGGCTAGGTGGATCAGCCATGCTAAATTGCCCGTAGTGTTCAGGGGTGTGTGGGTTATAGGGTGATGGATCTGGGTGGGATGCTTCAAGGGTGGTGTGGACTTGTTGGGCCGAAGGGCCTGTTTCTACATTGTAGATAATCTAATCTAATCATTCTAGCTATTTGTCTAGTAAACTTTCTCTGAATTGTTTCCAACCCATTTGCAACCTTTGTCAAATAAAATCAGTACTGCATACAATGTTCCAGATATAGTCTAACTAGTGACTTGCATAACTGAACCACAATCCTACTTTTATATTCAATTTCCCTGGCAATAACCAATAACATTCTGCTAGCTTTCCCCATAACTTGCTGCACCTGAACACTATCGGTTTCTAATTCTTGCAGTAGGACAACCAGATCTCTCAGCTTCTCAAACTTGCAGTCTCTCACCATTTAGATAATGTGTTTTCTTATTCCTGCTACTCAAGTGGACAATTGCACATTTTTCAAAAATCTGTTGTATTTGCCAGATCTTTGCCCAGTCATGAAGCATCTATTTCCATCTGTACTTTCCTTATGTCCTCTTTACAACTTACTTTCCTACTTTCCACTGTGTTATCAGCAAGCCTGCAACCATATCTTCAGTCTGCTCAACCTTTCATTTATATAAATTAGAGAATGTTGATGTCCCAGCGTGATCAATGTTGCACATTGTTCTTTACATCTTGCCAACCATAAAATTACACATTTATTATTGAGATCTGTTTCCTCTTAGATAGCCAATTTTCTAAGCATTCCAATATGCCATCACCTACATTGTGAGATTTAATTTTCTGCTATTACCCTTGATATGGCATCCCATCAAATGCTTTCATGAAATCCAAATACAGAACTTCCACTGGTTCCTCTTTCCCCACGCGTTATTCGTCAAAGATCTCCAAAAAATTGGCTAGGTATGGTTTCCTCTTCATAAAACCACATTGGCTTTATCTGGTTATCTGGAAATTTCCAAGTGCCTTGATGTAACACCTTTACTAATAGCTTCTAATATCATCCCTACAAACAGGTCTCAAGCTAATTGGTCTGAACTTTCCAGATTTCTATCTTTGTCCCTTTTTGAATAAAGCACTAACATTTGCTATTTTTCATTCTTGTGAACTTTCTCTAAATCTAGAAATTAAAACAAATGCATTGTCTGTCTATCAAAGCATCAGGTTTCTAGCTTAAATCCTGAACTGAAGTTCCTTAAGCCTCTCAGATTTACTGCAGATGTATTTGTTGTATAAACGCTAGCATCCAGGAGGACCCATATGCTGCAGTCACAACACATCACCTGCCCTGCCATTTTTACTGATTCATAATGGATTTGCCTTTATTAATTAATTTACAATTAATAAATCGTACTGCTCACAATCATGAATATTATTGCTCATAAATGTTGTTAATACCAATCGTAACATCACTGGCAAATTTCCCAGGTTTTAACAATTAAGGTAAGTGAATGACAGAAACTGCTTGCTGATTATCTGATTTTTTTTTTAAAAACCTGAATACATTTTGGAATGTGGGAATGGTTTACTGAGATGAACTCCCACAAGCTCTCTGTTCCTTCTCAGCTGTTGTTCAGATCCTGGTCTCCTGGTTATGTCAAAAAAAGAACATCTCCATCCACTCCCCACCTTTATTCACCAAACTCACAGGTTTACACTCTACTCCAGCTGCAATCTAACCTTTTGTTATTTTAAATACTAAGACTTAAATGAATGAGCTGTCTGGCAGTTACAGAACTGAATTAGAACCAGTTAATTTATAAATTAATCTTATCCAATCTCTAGCAGAAGGACTGTTAGCCCTTTCCTAGACTTGAAGAAACTAAATTATGAAGAAAATTTAATTCGCAAGCAATACCAGATATCATCATTAAAAAAATCTTTGTTTCATTTCTTATTCACCAAGTTTGTAAGTTTTTATGCTTTGTTCCAGCTACACCCTTCTGGTGAAATGCATTCTCCTGCAAATTTGAAATGGAGAAGCTCTTTTGTCATGAGTGGCCATAAGGAGCATAGGAAATGGGAGCAGGAGTAGGTCATGTGGCTCCTTGTGCCCATTCTGTAGTTCAACTACAAGTTAGCTGAGCTTCTAGTTCAGTCCCATTTTCCCACACTATCCCCACATCCCTCAATATTGTAAATATCTAGAATTGAATCAATTTCTATTACGAATGTACATTTGAATATTTGATTCTTAACACTGAGTCACACAACCTTTTCCCACTTAGCCAATGTCATATAAATACATGTTTTTTCCAAAGATAAATAAGAAAATACATTTTGGTTTTATGGTCTCAGTGATTTTTCTCCAGGGTTGCTCATTGTAAATTCATTTTCAGTTCCTCGAGACCTCTCGGCAATCCTGGACAGTTGGCAACCCTTCCATTATGTAGGGTCTTTACGGACTTCGCAAGCTGAGTGGTGAGCAGATTGGCAGGTACAAAAGCAGAAATCTAAATCTGTAACATTAGGGAAATATTACAGTTATCAAAACCAAACAAAACAGAATGTGGAATCTGAGATTGATACTATAATTCCTGACTCTTTCATGAGGCTAGATGCAGCTCTTTCATGAGGTTAAATGTTTCAAAAGCCTTTTAACTCAGCCTTGCTATGGTATTTGTTTTATGGCAGTCAATTTATATACAGCAAGGCCCTGGACACAAAAAACTGACAGTTTGATTTTTATCTGTTCTTCAAGGGATAAATATTGATGAATGCTCAGCCAGAGACCCTGACTCCACCTCCCCACAAACCAGTGCTACTGAAACATTGCAAGATCTAGCCTTCTCTTGCGCCAACATGTTTGGGTGACGTGTTTAAATATGAAAATGTTTGCATTGGTAATTCATACAAGTTCAGTAAGGTTCTTCACACACTGCATCCATGTTCAATAAGCGATACTCCAGGTATTGACATCACTGCTCTGGAGCAGGTATCAGGGCAGCCTCCTGTCCCTCCTGAGGACACATGTCGTCTCTGCCTTTGTTCCACCTAGGGCTCCAGCTCCAGAAAAAAACTGTGTGCTCTCTCTGCTAATCTTCAGTCTTTGCAATCACAGGTTCAGCTTGTCAAAGACTGTCCTACCGCCACTATATTCTTTCTGCTTAAGAGGTTTAAGAGGCGTAAGCCATGTGAAGTATTGAGCCTTGTAATGTGATGGTGAATGGCACTGGCTGCAAACAGCAGACAGTATACATTTAATACTTATGCCTGCATTGTACTTGATGTGCATGAGTTAATTGCGCATTGTTTTTCTGTCAGAGTGCTGGAGAAACTCAGCAAGTCTGGCAGCATTGGTGAAGAGAAAAACACAGTAACATTTTGAGTCTAGTGACCCTTCATCAGAACTAAACGTCTGTTGGGAAATGATGACATTGATGATGGGGCGTGGCTGAAAGGGGAGAATCAGATTGATTGGAACAGATGGAGGCAGTGCTCAGAAGTAAAGGAGCAGAAGATGAAGTGATTCCTCAAGATAAGCTGGAATAGAGATGAATGCTGAATGTCTGCTAAAGGGAAACGTGACTAGTGGAAAGCGTGTTGGCTGTGCTGGGACCAAACTGTGGAGAACGTGGCCTGAGCATTTGGAGGAGCTGCGTAACAAACATAGAGGAGGGTGCTGTGAAATTGTTAAACTCAACATTACATTGTAGGTGAGAGATAATGGGAACTGCAGATGCTGGAGAATCCAAGATAATAAAATGTGAGGCTGGATGAACACAGCAGGCCAAGCAGCATCTCAGGAGCACAAAAGCTGACGTTTCGGGCCTAGACCCTTCTTCAGAGAGGGGGATGGGGGGAGGGAACTGGAATAAATAGGGAGAAAGGGGGAGGCGGACCGAAGATGGAGAGAAAAGAAGATAGGTGGAGAGAGTATAGGTAGGGAGGGGATAGGTCAGTCCAGGGAAGACGGACAGGTCAAGGAAGTGGGATGAGGTTAGTAGGTAGGAGATGGAGGTGCGGCTTGGGGTGGGAGGAAGGGATGGGTGAGAGGAAGAACAGGTTAGGGAGGCAGAGACAGGTTGGACTGGTTTTGGGATGCAGTGGGTGGAGGGGAAGAGCTGGGCTGGTTGTGTGGTGCAGTGGGGGGGGAGGGGACGAACTGGACTGGTTTAGGGATGCGGTTGGGGAAGGGGAGATTTTAAAACTGGTGAAGTCCACATTGATACCATTAGGCTGCAGGGTTCCCAGGCGGAATATGAGTTGCTGTTCCTGCAACCTTCGGGTGGCATCATTGTGGCACTGCAGGAGGCCCATGATGGACATGTCATCTAAAGAATGGGAGGGAGAGTGGAAATGGTTTGCGACTGGGAGGTGCAGTTGTTTGTTGCGAACCGAGCGGAGGTGTTCTGCAAAGCGGTCTCCAAGCCTCCGCTTGGTTTCCCCAATGTAGAGGAAGCCACACCGGGTACAGTGGATGCAGTATACCACATTGGCAGATGTGCAGGTGAACCTCTGCTTAATGTGGAATGTCATCTTGGGGCCTGGGATAGGGGTGAGGGAGGAGGTGTGGGGGCAAGTGTAGCATTTCCTGCGGTTGCAGGGGAAGGTGCCGGGTGTGGTGGGGTTGGAGGGCAGTGTGGAGCGAACAAGGGAGTCACGGAGAGAGTGGTCTCTCCGGAAAGCAGACAGGGGTGGGGATGGTAAAATGTCTTGGGTGGTGGGGTCGGATTGTAGATGGCGGAAGTGTCGGAGGAATTGTCCGCCATCTACAATCCGACTCCACCACCCAAGACATTTTTCCATCCCCACCCCTGTCTGCTTTCCGGAGAGACCACTCTCTCCGTGACTCCCTTGTTCGCTCCACACTGCCCTCCAACCCCACCACACCCGGCACCTTCCCCTGCAACCGCAGGAAATGCTACACTTGCCCCCACACCTCCTCCCTCACCCCTATCCTAGGCCCCAAGATGACATTCCACATTAAGCAGAGGTTCACCTGCACATCTGCCAATGTGGTATACTGCATCCACTGTACCCGGTGTGGCTTCCTCTACATTGGGGGAAACCAAGTGGAGGCTTGGAGACCGCTTTGCAGAACACCTCCGCTCGGTTCGCAGCAAACAACTGCACCTCCCAGTCGCAAACCATTTCCACTCCCCCTCCCATTCTTTAGATGACATGTCCATCATGGGCCTCCTGCAGTGCCACAATGATGCCACCCGAAGGTTGCAGGAACAGCAACTCATATTCCGCTTGGGAACCCTGCAGCCTAATGGTATCAATGTGGACTTCTTGAGCTTCAAAATCTCCCCTTCCCCAACCACATCCCTAAACCAGCCCAGCTCTTCCCCTCCACCCACTGCATCCCAAAACCAGTCCAACCTGTTTCTGCCTCCCTAACCTGTTCTTCCTCTCACCCATCCCTTCCTCCCACCCCAAGCCGCACCTCCATCTCCTACCTACTAACCTCATCCCGCCTCCTTGACCTGTCCGTCTTCCCTGGACTGACCTATTCCCTCCCTACCTCCCTGCCTATACTCTCTCCACCTATCTTCTTTTCTCTCCATCTTCGGTCCGCCTCCCCCTCTCTCCCTATTTATTCCAGAACCCTCACCCCATCCCCCTCTCTGATGAAGGGTCTAGGCCCGAAACGTCAGCTTTTGTGCTCCTGAGAATGCTGCTGGGCCTGCTGTGTTCATCCAGCTCCACATTTTATTATAGTACATTGTAGGTACTAGGTGGAATTGTTCCACCAACTTGTGCTGAGCTTTGTTAAAGTACCATAGCAGACTTGAGACATAAGTGTTGGCATGGAAACACAGCGGTGTTTTGAAGTAGTTGGCAACTGGAAGTTCGGGGTCATTTTTCACAGAATCCCTAGAGTGTGGAAGCAGGTCATTCAGCTCAACAAGCCCACAGACTGTCCAAAGAACATCCCTCCCAGGCCCAATGCTATAACCCTCAAATTCCCATGGCTAAGCCACCTACCATGCACATCTCTGGAAACAATGGGCAATTTATCATGTCCAATCACTTAACCTGCACAACTTTGGACTGTGGGATGAAACTGGAGCACCCGGAGAAAACCCACGCAGATGCAGGAGAATGTGAAAAATCTACACAGACTGTCACCCAAGGGTGCTATCAAATTTGGGTCCCTGGTGCTGTGAGGCAGCAGTACTAAACACTGAGCTGCTCGATGATTAGAGGGGAGGTGTTCCACAGACCTCCACTCTATCCATAAAGTAGACTGTGCCTGCCTTGGGGAATATCTCACTGAGATCCCAACAAAGATGACTTGTTATCTTCCACTGTGTGTAAGAAAGGATGTTACAGTATTGATTCCCCTTGAAAGGGAATGGTATGAATAACAGGCTGCCTGATTCAAAAGCACGTAACATGAAAGGGATGGCAATCAAAGGAGCAGATTAAGACGGTTGTTGGAAGTTAATGTGCAATTGAAAGACCTGTTGTGACAAGTATATAGAAGGCCAGCAGAAATGGTGAGCTAATAAACTAGAATCCAAACAAGAGGAGAGAGATGAAGCGATTATATTGCACACAGTAAATATACAATATAAAAAAGGTAGTCATCAAAGGCACTAAATTCTTGGAAATGGAAGAGAAAGGATTAAATAACAGCTACAATGAGGTAGGGAAATCACACTGGGACTAGCTTTTTAATTGAGGCTTTGCACTGAGGGTGAAAAAGAGAAATAAAAATTGAGAAGTTAAAATGAAAGTAGGTTGATTTACTGAACAGTGAGAAAAGGAATTATTTTGGCTTTCTGCTAAAGGATCCCCCCCCAAAAATGTGGCTCTATCATACAGTTCAGGTGCTGACTCACCTGTCATGATTTTCCAAAGTGTACACTTTATTTCCTGGTCAGAGATAATGGGAACTGCAGATGCTGGAGAATCCAAGATAATAAAATGTGAGGCTGGATGAACACAGCAGGCCAAGCAGCATCTCAGGAGCACAAAAGCTGATGTTTCGGGCCTAGACCCTTCACCAGAGAGGGGGATGGGGAGAGCGTTCTGAAATAAATAGGGAGAGAGGTGGAGGCAGACCTAAGATGGGTAGAGGAGAAGATAGGTGGAGAAGAGAGTACAGGTGGGGAGGTAGGGAGGGGATAGGTCAGTCTGGGGAGGATGGACAGGTCAAGGAGGCAGGATGAGGTTAGTAGGTAGGAAATGGAGATGCAGCTTGAGGTGGGAGGAGGGGATAGGTGAGAGGAAACACAGTTAGGGAGGCGGAAGAGCTGGGCTGGTTTTGGGATGCAGTGGGGGGAGGGGACGAACTAGGCTGGTTTAGGGATGCAGTGGGGGAAGGGGAGATTTTGAAACTGGTGAAGTCCACATTGATACCATATGGCTGCAGGGTTCCCAAGCGGAATATGAGTTGCTGTTCCTGCAACCTTCAGGTGGCATCATTGTGACACTGCAGGAGGCCCATGATGGACATGTATCAGGAATAGGAGGGGGAGTTAAAATGGTTTGTAACTAGGAGGTGCAGTTGTTTATTGCGAACCGAGCGGAGGTGCTTTGCAAAGCTGTCCCCAAGCCTCCACTTGGTTTCCCCAATGTAGAGGATGCCACACCGGGTACAATGGATGTAGTATACTACATTGGCAGATGTGCAGGTGAACCTCTGCTTGATGTGGAAAGTCATCTTGGGGCTGAGGGAGGTGTGGGGGCAGGTGTAGTACTTCCTGCGGTTGCAGGGGAAGGTGCCGGGTGTGGTAGGGTTGGAGGGGAGTGTGGAGCGGACAAGGGAATCCCGGAGAGAGTGGTCTCTCCAGAAGGCAGACAGGGGTGGGGATGGAAAAATAGCTTGGGTGGTGGGGTCGGTTTGTAGATGGCGGAAGTGTCGGAGGATGATGTGTTGTATCTGGAGGTTGGTGGGGCGGTATATGAGGATGAGGGGATCCTCTTAGGGTGGTTATTGTGGGGGCGGGGTGTGAGGGATGTGTTGTGGGAAATGCGGGAGACACGGTCGGGTGTTCTCGACCACTGCGGGCGGGCGCAGGGGGTGTTGTGGTCCTCGAAGAACACGGACATCTGGGATGTGCGGGGGTGGAGGCGGAGGAATTGGGAATAGGGGATGGAATTTTTGCAGGAGGGTGGGTGGGAGGAGGTGTATTCTAGGTAGCTGTGGGAGTCAGTGGGCTTGAAATGGACATCAGTTTCTAGCTGGTTACCTGAGATGGAGACTGAGAGGTCCAGGAAGGTGAGGGATATGTTGGAGATGGCCCAGGTGAACTTGAGGTTGGGGTGGAAGGTGGTGAAGTGGATGAACTGTTCCAGCTCCTCTGGGGAGCAAGAGGCAGCACCAATACAGTCATCAATGTAACGGAGGAAGAGGTGGGGTTTGGGGCCAATGTAGGTGCAGAAGAGGGACTATTCCACGTAACCTACAAAGAGGCAGGCATAGCTTGGGCCCATGTGGGTATCCATGGCCACCCCCTTTGCCTGTAGGAAGTGGGAGGAGTCGGAAGAGAAGTTGTTGAGGGTGAGGACGAGGGTGTCGGTGGAGGGGGACTGGTTGGCCTGCAGGACAGGAAGAAGCGGACGGCCTTTAGGCCATCTGCATGAGGAATATAGGGTGTATAGGGACTGGCCGTCCATGGTGAAGATGAGGTGTTGGGGGCCAGGGAATTGGAAGTCCTGGAGGAGGAGGAGGGTGTGGGTGGTGTCACGGACGTAGGTGGGGAGTTCCTGGACCAAGGGGGAGAAAATGGAGTCCAGATAGGTGTAGATGAGTTCGGTGGGGCAGGAGCAGGCAGAGACAATGGGTCGACCAGGGCAGGGAGGTTAGTGGATTTTGGGGAGGAGATAGAAGTGGGCGGAGTGGTGTCGGGGAACAATGAGGTTGGAGGCTGTGGGTGGGAGGTCCCCTGAGGTGATGAGGTTGTGAATGGTTTGGGAGATGATGGTTTCCTGGTTCCTTTTTGTCCTCCTTTTCCTTCATCATATTGGTCACGTTGAACTGGGATGTTGACATTGGAACACTACTTGTTGCCTGTTGACCCATCTGTCTGGGCATACAACAGTTGTGTGCAGAACATTATTTAATTTCATCCTCTAGGCGTCACTCTCAATCAATGGATGTTGTGCCTTGTGAAAACTTAGGCACTTTTTTTTTCTTATTTCAGGTTTACTGCATCCACAGTTTTTTGGTTTTGCTGAAGTTGTTGAATTTGTTCTTGTACCCTAACCTGAAGTATTCTCTTGATGCCTCCATTGTGTCAGGCAGAGGGAGAATTGTCGATTCTACATTCCTGTTGTTGTCCTTGGAGTGGGCCCTTGATCATAAAGGGCAGCATGATGGCTCAGTGGTTAGTACTGCTGCCTCACAGTGCTCTGGACCTGGGTTCGATTCCGGTTTTGGGCAAATGTCTGTGTGAAGTTTGCACATTCTCCCTGTGTCCACGTGTGTTTCCTCTGTGTGCTCTGGTTTCCTCCCACAGTTCAAAGATTTGAACGTTAGGTGAATTGGCCATGATAAGTTGCCCATAGTATCTAGTGATGTGCAGGCTAGGTGCATGGGAAATGCAGGGTTACAGGGTTGGGGTGAGTTGCTGTTTGGAGGGTCAGATCATTAGAATTTGAACAAGCTGGAAATAAGTATCTAATGATGACTATCAATTGTCAGGGAAGAATCCATCTGGTTCACCAATGCTGTTTAGGGAAGGAAACTTACTTGGTCTGGTCTACATGTGAGTCCAGGTCCACAGCAATGTGATTGACTCCAGGCAGTTATGGATTGACAATAAATGCTGCCTAACCAGTGATGCCCACATCTGTGGCGGAATAATTAAAAAAATAGTGGATGGTGAGCTCCCTTCTTTAACTGATGTGATCCATTTGGTCCGGGTGCAACCAAAATGCCAGGAGTTTGACCCGTTGACACTGAAAAACAAAACAGCAATATATTTCCCAGTCAGGACAGTGAGAGGTTTGGAGGAGAATTTGCAAATGTTGCTGCTCCCATATACCTGCTGGCCTTATCCTTTGTGGTAGTAGTGAGTGAGGGTTTGGAAGGTAGCATTGAAGGGGCCATGGCAAATTTCTCCAGTGCATCTTGTAGATAGTACACGCTACAACTGCTGACATTGAATGCTTTTGGTGGAAGGGTTTGGATTCTTGTGGATGTGAAGCCAATCAAGCGAGAGCTGCTTTGACCTGGATGGTGTCACAGTACATGAGTGTTGTTGGAGCTGCACTCATCCAGGCAAGTGGGGAGTATTCCATCACACTCCTCACTTGTGCCTTGCAGATAGATGGTGGACAGGCTTTGAGGGGGTCAGAAAGTGAGGTCCTCACTGCATGATTCCTAGCCTCTGACCTGCTCTTGTAGATACTGCGAGACCGGCTGAGTTCAATTTCAAATTTCCAACATCCCCCACATTTTTCGTTTAATTGAATACACTGAAAATTCTTTGGAAGCCAAAAATCCTTCCCATTAGTTAACTTAGAACAAAATGGAAGGTTTTAATAGGGTGGGAGACAGAAATGTCTAAATGACCAAAGGGATCGAGTGTAAGTCAAAAGAAGGTGACAATAGAAGAAGTGACGAAACAAAGGAAGGGCCCAGTGGAGGTGCTTATGGCGACAGTGGGGTCATGACCAAGAAGGGTTATCTGGGGGAAAAAAATGCTTGGAAGCACTGGTTCTATGTCAAATTTGTCAAACAGAATGTACATCCCTAAAGATTGGCAAGGCCCATTCCAAAGTAGTAGTGCTGTCCATTGAACTGATTCAAACTGCATAAGCTTTCCAGTTCCTGATATTCTGTTAAAGAGAAAAAAAACTACCAGGAAATGCAGAAAACCTGAGATGAGAAACAGCACAGATTACTTGAAATGCACAGCAGGTTAATCAACAATTGAAAGCAAGAAAGACTTATATTTTTGGATTAATTCATCGTGAGAACTCTATTACAACCTGTCATTCGCTTTCAGATGCTGATATCCCTGCTGTGCGTTCCCCAGCATTTGTGTGGTTTTATTCTCACAGGCTATCAGACAAAATTAGTAAGATGAAAGGAATTTTCTCTGAAGTAAAAGATTGTGATTATCAGGGTACTAATGCCTGACCAAAATATTTGTTTCTGAGCTTGCTTTGAGTAGGGGCACTAAGGAGCCCAGCTGTGGCCTTAAGGGAAAGTGGCATGGTGGATTCAAAATTAGCTCAATCAAAGGAAACAACTGATTATGGTCAAGAAGTGTTTTTTTTGGGACAGGAAGGCTATTTGCAGTGCACTCTGTAAGGTTCTATACGCGATTTCTTGTTGTTCATTGTAAACATGTACAATTTAACCCTTAGTGGATAGGGTATGATTATGAACATGGATGATGAGGTTGATAGCAAGACAAAGAAAGCTGTAGACTACAGGAAGCTTCAGATGACCTGGTTAGATGGGCAGAAAAGTGGCAAATGGAAATCACTCTGGGCAAACGAGTATTAAGGCATTTGTGGAAGGTAAACAAGGCAAGAGAGTACATAGTAAATAGTTGGACACTGAAAGGCGTGGAAGGGCATTGGAATGCAAGTCCAAAGATCCCTGAAGGAGTGGGAAAGTGGATAAAGTAGTCAAGAAGGCACAAGAGATCTTTTTTATTAGCCTAGATGTAGAACAAAATAGCAAGAGTTTTGCTGGTCTTTGTCTTGTGGGTAGGATGTTAGACTGCCTGATTGCCTTCCAAATTAATATGCCGCAGTCTGTGTTTATTTTAACAAGAAACTTTTATTTGCAGACATTCTATGCTCAGAGTCACAACCACACAAGCTTAGAGTGTCTCTGCATGATACTTCTTCTCTCCAGACTCACCGTTCATATGATTTTATTTCATTATTACATCACGATCTCCTAGCCCCATACTGTTAACCCATTACATGACACTGGATAAAGCAGCAGTTGAGAAAAAATAAAATCTGGATATGTATTTGAAGTGCCATAAGCTATAGAAATATGGTGAAGAAGCTGAACATTAGGATTATAATTGATAACTCTTCTGGTCAGCAGAGACAAATGATCTGCTTCTGAGTTGTAAGTTTTTTTTTAAGAGATCTGTAATTATTATTGAGAATAAATTCGGCTGAATAGCACACGTGTAACAAAGATTCTGACCACGTGAGTTCATGATCTCAGTCAATATTGAATACAACATCTTACCCTCACTGGTGAAGTGGTTGATTACTTGTTTGTTGATATTAGCCAACACAGTGCAACAAGATCCTAATCTCCATTCCACAGCAGGGCTAGGTTTCAGAGAGCTCTAACTGGCCTCAATGCATCTGTGTTAGGAAAAGATAAGTTTATCAGGACTCTGTCCAATGTACGAGATGGGATTGATAGCAGTGGATGCTGTTGAAACCACCATTAATTTTTCTTTTACAGGGAGGAGGTAGAAAAAGGATAACAAAGTAGATATCGAACTGCATAGACATAATACCTACAGGATTGAAATGTCGGATCAAGTTGTAGGGTTGGGGCTAGTGGGTGGAGTTCAGATCGGAAACCTAGAAATACAAATTTCCCAAAAACTCTGCAATTTTTAACTAATAACTTTTTAATTATTAGCTCCAGGTTTCCCGTCCAATGGATGGTTTGATAGACTGTCTCTCAGGTGAGTAAGTTGGTTGCTGAGCTGCACAGCAGGGGAGCAGCATAAGACCATAAGACATCGGAGTGGAAGTAAGGCCATTCAGCCCATCAAGCCCACTCTGCCATTTAAATCATGGCTGATGGGCATTTCAACGCCATTTCCCTGCACTCTCCCCGTAGCCCTTGATTCCTTTTGAGATCAAGAATTTGTTGATCTCTGCCTTGAAGGCATCGAACATCCTGGCCTCCACTGCATTCCGTGGCAATGAATTCCACAGGCCCACCACTCTCTGGCTGAAGAAATGTCGTCTCATTTCAGTTTTAAATCTACCCCCTCTAATTTTAAGGCTGTGCCCATGGGTCCTAGTGTCCCCACCTAACGGAAACAACTTCCTAGTGTCCACCCCTTCTAAACCATACATTATCTTGTAAGTTTCTATTAAATCTTCCCTCAACCTTCTAAACTCTAATGAGTACAATCCCAGGATCCTTAGCCGTTCATCATATGCCAAACCTACCATTCTAGGGATCATCCATGTGGATCTCTGCTGGACACGCTCCAGGGCTAGTACGTCCTTCCTGAGGTGTGGGGCCCAAAATTGGACACCGTATTCTAAATGGGGCCTAACTAGAGCCTTTTAAAGCCTCAGAAGGACATCGCAGCTTTTATATTCCAACCCTCTTGAGATAAATGACAACATTACATTCGCTTTCTTAATTAGGGAAAGAGATTTGTGTGTGCGCGTATGTGTGTGCGCGTATGTGTGTGCGCGTATGTGTGTGTGCGCGTATGTGTGTGTGCGCGTGTGTGTGTGCGCGTGTGTGTGTGCGCGTGTGTGTGTGCGCGTGTGTGTGTGCGCGTGTGTGTGTGCGCGTGTGTGTGTGCGCGTATGTGTGTGCGCGTGTGCATGTGTGTGCGCGCAAGAGAGAAGTGGAGGGGATAGGAGTTTTTAAGTACGGAGTAATAGGTGTGAGATTATGGAGTGAGGTCAGTTACAATGGTCAGGAATGAATTGATAATCAGAGCATGAATTGGTGTTGGGGCTGCCCTGTAATGATGGGCATGAGGGATAAATGGATAGACGGCACGGATTTACAGGGCAGCCTATTAACTAGGGAAAGCACTCCTGATCCTATTAGCCCATGTTAAGATCCTTCTCTTACGGATCTAGTCTTTCCTATCTCTTTTTACCTGTCCTAATGTTTGGAAAACTGGCCAGCACGGTGCCAGAAGGGATGGCACTGCTAATCAAGGCTCACTATTCTGTGATCCTTCAAATGTATGGATGACCCATTGAATCAACAAGATGATAAATTTGCCTGATTTTGATAAATATCTAAGACAAAAGATATTCCTACTAGGTTTCATCAATTAACTTATTATTATAAACATACATGTCTTTGAGCAAATAGGAAAACAGAAACTATGACAATGCAAATTTAAACTATATCGCCTTTAAACCCAAGCCACACGCATTCATTCATAAAAAGGACAGATGACAGTTGTGCAGGGTATTCTATCATAGATGGGAAATATCAGGTGAAATGGGCAAATTCTGAGAGTCAAGGGTCCAAGCTCAAGGTGAATTGAGGTGAACTTCTAAATTTTCTTTTGGTTTTGGTGATGCTATTGTCAAAGACAGAGTCTAAGAAGACCTTTTAATTTGGTAACTGGTCAGGTGGACCTGGAGTCTTTGCTTGAGTTATATGATCTACTTTTGAGTTTTGAGTGCTGTTTGCTTTTTAACTCAGTGTGAGAAAGAAAGAGAGACCTGTTGTTGCTTGATAACAAAGTGTGGAGCTGGATGAACACAGCAGGCCAGGCAGCATCTTGGGAGCACAAAAGCTGACGTTTCGGGCCTAGACCCTTCCACCGGATGAAGGGTCTAGGCCCGAAACGTCAGGCTTTGTGCTCCTGAGATGCTGCTTGGCCTGCTGTGTTCATCCAGCTCCACACTTTGTTATCTCGGATTCTCCAGCATCTGCAGTTCCCATTGTCTCATGTAGAGTTTATAGTAGGTTAAAAGTAAAACAAAACTGTACAATAAAACAAAGACAGTTGCAAAGCTTCAAAGACAGTCCCTTGTAATGAGAGCAGATCATTTACCCACAACTCCCATTCCTGGACCATCTCTGGTAAAACAGCAGAAGTGAGCCACTTGGGTTCTTATTTCATATTTTTATCTTCTCACCCAGAACAAACTCACCCAATTTGAGGGGTTAAGCAAGACCATGATTTTGCACAAGGCAAACTCAGGCATGAAACAAATAAAGGGTCAGTCAGCCTGCTTTGATGTCAAATGAGTAATGAAATTGAACTGCACATTGGAAAAGCTCCCCTGTTCATCTTCGAACTGTGCCACAGGGTATTTTATAGCTGTTTCAACAAGCAGTTGGCATCTTGCTTTAATGCCCCATAGAAAAGACACCACCACTGATAGTGCATGACATTTTCAGTACGCCATTGGTACAGACTTAAACTACACACTGGGACTGTGGTGTAGAATCAGTGGTCACTGATTCACCATGTAGCCTTTATTCTTCACTGATAGTCCAGTACCATTGTTTCTAATGTTCAGAATAAATATCATAAATGTAGTGACGCCTTCACTGTCAGGCTTGTTTCACTAAAAACATGCCTGCCACCAATGTTTTACACTGGGAAGCAAAGAAAACAAAGCCAAACTGTGGCTGGAAATTAGAGCATATGATGAAGAACAGTTGCCTTAGTCCTGACACAGTATAAAAATCATCAAATGCTGTCATCGTGCCATTACAGGACAAAATAAAGCAAGGCAACGAAATCTGGCAGTTTGTTAAATTTACCCTTTATTTTCACATACTGCCAAAACTCTACATAATAGGCAAAAGTACTGCCATTTTCAAATATATGTGTAACTTAACAAATTTGTTAACAAAATCGTTACAAGAACTTTTTGACTTGAATATGTCAGATTTTGCAGGGATGTTCAATATGTAGGATTGTAGCAGTCTTCATATTTGGCTAATACATCCCATGTCAGATATGCAGCCTGAGGGCAAGACATCTCAAATGACAACTTACAGAGAATATAATAGGCATATAATTCTCCAAATAACATGCTTCACTCTAAGGTATTACAATATATTTGGTAGCAGATACTTTTCATGCTCTGTAGTCATTATGTTCATTTTTTAGGTGGTATAAGCCCAGCATTAATTTAGTTACAACAGAATAATTCTACTTCATATTTCACAGGAGGGTATAATGAGGGTAGTGCTTTGAGGTTCTAAGCAAAAGTAAGCATTATTTAAGAGGCTTTTTAATATAATTTACATTTGATTAAAAGAAGATGCGAAGCAGCAGGTGTTCCATTCCTCAAGCCAACAGACTATTGCCACTCACTCACACCCACAGTCTTTCTGAGTCATGAGCCTTTTATTCCTACAAAAAAAACTCGTGAGTCACCGAAACCAGTGATGTAGCTGTTACTTCTTGCAGGGGAGTTATTGATGTCTGCATCATGCAGAAAAGTGAAAAACCGATTGGGTGAAGGACACAAAAGCACAAGTAACGGAAAAGAACCAAGAATGCAGAAGATCATAATTTATTGGATAAAAATAAATTCTGCACATGCAGGACACGTCAGTAACCTCCTGAAAGAGATGCAGCACTTGACAAATCTAGCCAGCTCTCATCTCGACACACTCATCAATCTGCAATCCAATTCCTGTTTTCAGTGAGATAACAAAGCGTCTAGCCGGATGAACACAGCAGGCCAAGCAGCATTAGAGGAGCGGGAAGGCTGACGTTTCGGGCCGAGAGGGGTCTAGGCCTGAAACGTCAGCTTTCCTGCTCCTCTGATGCTGCTTGGCCTGCTGTGTTCATCTAATTCTCCAGTATCTGCAGCTCCTGCTAGCTCTACTCCTGTTTTTAGCGCTTATTGTCACGTGATGCCCATATTTGAATTGATTATACATACAGGGCTGCCAGTTCTGGTTAGAATCATTCATCACTTACTCCTCCCACCCAACAGATATCACATCCCCAACACAAATGTATATGTGCGCATGTGCACGCACACACACACCCCCCTATATAGATGCATACAGAAATACACACACATACATACGCCTGTATAGATACACACATACACACAGGAATACACATACACTGGTATAAACACACACACACACACACACACACACACACACACACGTACATACACCACACAGACATATATGGACACCCATATATACAAACGTACACATACATAGACACACACCATATGCACACCACACATGGATAGATACACACAATCCACACATCACACATACTCATACATAGACACTCACATATAAACACACACATATCCCAGTACATATACACATACATATACTGTAGGAGTGAGCAAAACCCCCTGTATTTTAGAATACTGGACCAAAACCCTGGATTTTTAACAGAACTATTAAAACAGAAAAAAGGCAGCTGGGCTGTGGCCTGGAATACACAATCATAGGGAGAGCTGTCTGGAACCATGGTTCAGTTCGAAATCCTATTCACACTTTAGGCCTAAAGAAACAATAAACCAGACACAAAACAATAACTTCAGACATTCTGGACTCTTCAGAGGTACTAAGGCATTCAACTTCGATTAACATTCATTTGCAGAAATACTGGACATTTCACTTCATTGAGAGACATTTACACTTATTCTAAACTATCATAAGACCATAAGACATAGGGGTGGAAGTAAGGCCATTCGGCCCATCAAGTTCACTCCGCCATTTAAATCTTGGCTGATGGGCATTTCAACTCCACTTCCCTGCACTCTCCCCGTAGCCCTTGATTCCTTCTGAGATTAAGAATTTGTCAATCTCTGCCTTGAAGGCATCCAACGTCCTGGCCTCCACTGCACTCTGCGGCAATGAATTCCACAAGCCCACCACTCTCTGGCTGAAGAAATGTCGTCTCATTTCAGTTTTAAATTGACCCCCTCTAATTTCAAGGCTGTGCCCACGGGTCCTAGTCTCTCTGCCTAACGGAAACAACTTCCCAGCGTCCACCCCTTCTAAACCATACATTATCTTGTAAGATTCTATTAAATCTCCCCTCAACCTTCTAAACTCTAATGGATACAAACCCAGGATCCTTAGCCGTTCATCATATGTTAAACCTACCATTCCAGGGATCATCCGTTTGAATCTCCGCTGGACACGCTCCAGGGCTAGTATGTCCTTCCTGAGGTGTGGGGCCCAAAATTGGACACAGTATTCTAAACGGGGCCTAACTAGAGCTTTATAAAGTCTCAGGAAGCCAATTCACCACAAAGGGGGCAACAGAAACACAATGGAGAACACAGGTTTACGAGGTGATAACAGAGCACACAGTCCCCATTTCTGAAGAAGGATCCGAACCCGAAATGTCAACTTTCCTGCTCCTCAGATGTTGCCTGGCCTGCTGTATTCCTTCAACTGCACACTGTGTTATCTCTGACTCCAGCATTGGCAGTTCTTGCTATCTCTCAGTCTGTATAACTGCTGGCCCTGATGTGGGAGAGAGAGAGATCCTTCCCACACCTACCAATAGAAGAGGGATCCCTGACAGCTAATCTCTCTGAGAACTATCTACACAACTATCTCCCTGAAACTTACCAACACAGGGTTGTTCTGTACCAGGGGAACCACAGGCAACCGACTGTGACCAGCTAATCTGACAACCGACAACCTCCAAAAACCAGCGACATGACAGATGAGGCCTCAGACGCATCCTGAGGTAAAAACTGGCTCGCAGTCCAAGGATGTGTGGGCTAGGTGGATTGGCCATGCTAAATTGCCCATAGTGTTCAGAGATGTGTAGCTTAGGTGGGTTATAGGGGGATGGGTCTGGGTGGAATGCTCTCAGGTTCAGAGTGGGCTTGTTGGGCCGAAAGTCCTGTTTCCACACTGTAGGGATTCTATGATTCTCTGATGATTCTATGAAAACCACCACAAAGTAATAAAAACCCAAGTTCTCAAACCAGAATGAAGGCCGACACCATCCAAAGCCTTCAGCCGAGCACTGGCTACAACAACAAGCAGGAACAGCCAGCTGTATTTCAAAATTGTGTCCATCCCCAGTGTTGAGCCTATTTCCTCAAACCCAAATATCCAACCTAGCCAGCAGGGAGGGGGAAGGTGAGTTGGTGACAGTGCTAGGGACCCCAAGGTCAGGAAGTCTGATTAGAGTATCTGTGTTTGAAACTACTGTTTAGTTTCTAATAGTAATTGGCCTGTGGTTAATAACTGATAGTGTCAGTTTCACTGTTTGGAATTTGCCTTTTTATCTCTTGTATTTTGTTCAACTTTGTGTTATTTTCCTGTTTATTACTTTTGCCTTTCTATTTCTTGTGATACACTCACCTTTGCATTTAATAAATGCAGAGATTCTGTGTCCTGAAACACCTTGCCTACTGCCTTCTTTACTTCACATTCCTAAATTAAGTCCAGGGATTGGGGGTGATCCAGGCTGCCTGAGAGTTCCAGGATAACAAAGTGTGGAGCTGGATGAACACAGCAGGCCACGCAGCATCTTCGGAGCACTAAAGCTGACGTTTCGGGCCTAGACCCTTCCACCGGGTTACTGATCACACAGACCAGAGCTCCCTACAATACACAAATACATACACACCACCTATACACATATATGCATACACATACATACATCACACAAAAACAGATCCAAACACACAAATATGCACATACACATATACGTACACACATACGCACACACAGAGAGACCACACACACATATATGCTCATTGCACATGCACACACAAGCGGCACACATGCATACGCACATACACGCATACATACAAACATACACACGCCTACACAGACAACATATGCATATACCACACATATGTGCTCATGACACATGCATATATACACATTCATACATAAACACGTACATACGTGAAACACAGATAAGTATACACACACAAGACACTGCAAATCTTCTGACAGGACAGTTCTTTACTATCAGAGACGGTTAGAGATTATTTGATGAACATTTTTATAATTAATAAACAAATAAACTCAAAAGAAATTTAGAAGAAAAACACATCATCCTTTAGCGCTTACCTCAAAGGTTACTGGCCACAGTGTCCTGGAGATTTATGCTTTATTACTGGAGGGTTTGCATCCTGAATTCTTACCTTTTTTTGGTTCCATGTTTGAGCCATGATAGATTGTAACGTTAAACATGAAATAACTATTATTTCAAAGGGAAAGGACTTGCAGGCTGCAGGTGGAGATAAAGAATTTCTGTTGAGAGAATATCTTTCATGGTCTCAGGACATTCCCAAGCATTTTGACAGTGAAGTAGCCTTTATAAAGTGTAACCACTGTTACAATGTAAAGAAATTTTTCACTGCATTTTTGCAAAGTCAGGTCACCTGAACGCACAATAAGATCACGATCGGATAATCTGTTGGTTGAATGATGGGCATTGATCAGGAGACCAGGAAATCTTTTCTTGCTCTCATAACATATAAAAATAAAATGAGGCACAGTGGCTTGGGGTGGCACAGTGGCTCAGTGGTTAGCACTGCTACCTCAAAGCACCAGAGACCCAGGTTCAATCCTCACCCTTGAGCGACTGTCTGTGTGGTGTTTTCACATTCTCCCAGTGTCCGTGTGGGTTACCTTTGGGTGCTCCATTTTCCTCCCACAGGCTGGGCAAATTGGCAATGGGAATTCTAGGGTTGGGTTGCTCTTTGGAGGGTCAGTTCAGACTCGATGGGCCGAAGGGTCTGTTTCCACATGGTAGGGATTCTATGAATAAAAAAATGCTCTGGATGCTGGAAATCTGAAATAAAAATAGACAATGCTAGAGAAACGCAGCAGATCTGGCAGGCCTCTGCAAAACAAGAGTTCATGTTTCGCATCCATTAGCACTTTTTTAGAGCAGGAAGAATCATTACGTTTGAAATGCAAACTCTGTTACTCTCTTCACAGATCCTACCAGAGTTAGTAGGAACTGCCGATGCTGGAGAATCTGAGATAACAAGGTGTAGAGCTGGATGAACACAGCAGGCCAAGCAGTATCAGAGGAGCAGGAAAGCTGACGTCCTTGTTACACCTTGTTATCTCCTACCAGAGTTGCTGAGTTTTTCCAGCACATTCTGTTTTCACCTCAGTGCTCCCCTTGAAGATTTCTTCTCTGAAATAGCGGCAAAGGATCTTTTATACTCACTTGAGAGGGCAGGCAAGTGTTTTGTGTTATCTGATAAAAGGCAGCTTCACAAACACTGCCTCAGTACTGCTGCCATATATCAGTCTAGAGTATATGTATGAACCTCTAAAGTAGAATTTGAACCACAAAGTTGGTGGAATAGTTAGAGATAATGGGAACTGCAGATGCTGGAGATTCCAAGATAATAAAATGTGAGGCTGGATGAACACAGCAGGCCAAGCAGCATCTCAGGAGCACAAAAGCTGACGTTTCGGGCCTAGGCCCATTATGGTGGAATAGTTAACTCTGAAGACGCCACAAATATTTTGGGGAGAGATTGAAAGAGACAAATGATGCTGGAAATGTAACGGAAGGTGGTCTTTGTAAGGGAGAGGCCTGGGGTCCAGAAGCTAACATCAGGGTCACATGAAAGGACAAGTTTTTAAAGTTGCCTAATTCAGATTTAGAATCCAGTGACCAGAACTAGCATCAATGGGGCTGGGGTCGTACAAGAACTGAAGGCAATGCCTTTGGCTTTTGTAGGGACAGATCAGAGGGCTCGAAGAGAAGCTATTCCTAGAGATCTGGCTACAATCAGACTCGCAAGAGCATAACCAAGACAGGGCAGTCCTTCACAGTCTACCAAAGTGAGTAAGGGACATATATGGTGCATGTGTGTGATGGTTTCATATTCTGTGGAAAGGGCCTGCAGGATAATGCACCTTTTGGAGTAACAACAGAATATCATTTTTAAGTTTGCCTGAAGGCTTTGAGTGCTCGAGGGCAGATGGGCATTTGATTGGAGAGGTCCACATTGTGAATTGAGAACAAGGTGGGCATGGAAGTCAGGCATGTTCAGCGACTTTGGACAGGAAGGAGAGATTGTTGCTCATGGTAGTTTACAAGGTTAAATGTTTTGAAAATGTATTCTTTTGAGAGGAAGCATTGATTATATCTGTTTTGCAAACGAAGATGCACATGGAAATATTGACAAGGTCAGTCAGTGCAGGGGCCAGGGAGTTGAGTGGTCAGTATCTCAGTGGGTTTGGGATCCAGGATTAGTGCAGGCAGGGAGTCCCATGGACCAGTTTGGAGACAGTATACAAGATGAAGAGACATTTGGTGATCCAAGAGCCAAAGCACAGAGATCTTCACACTGTAGGTGACTGGTTAGATCCAAAGAAGAGTCATACTAACCTCAAAACAGTCATTGACTTTTCTCTTGACAGATGCTGCGAGGCCCGCTGAATTTCTCCAGCACTTTCTGCTTTTATTGTGGGTGAATACATGGTCTCTTTTTGGAAACAAGGAAGCTCAGATGTTTTGTTGCACATCCTGCAGTTTAGGATGGAGGTGGAATGGGAGTACAATTTCAGGAGTTGCGGGGGGGGGAGGTTGGGGAGGGGTGGGTGGTTGGTGAGTGGGTTAGTCATGGAATAAAGAAGGTGGTAGGGAGAGGGGTTGCTTTGTTTCTGGGGCAGTTGAGAATGGTTGATCCCCAGGGTTAATCTGGAATAGGTGAATTACAATCCTGGATCCCTGATGTCTGCCGAGAACATGAATTCAAACGAGCCCACAAAACCCCTCCTCGAATTGTATGTAGATTGATTGCAGGGCAGCAATCATGTTTTGGAATTCACTCACGCCTTCACCCTTTTCGAGATTCATCTTATCATAACTAGTCTGAATCTCTGACGAGGTTATCAGCACTTAATCACTGACGAGTATTCTTAATTCTCTCAGTAACCTTTCATTACTTGGCAATCAACTGACAATCTAATTCTGTCGATTAGCAACAGTGGGACCCTGGAATGTGTTGCGTTGATACAGTCAGGGCTTGTTCTTCTGAGAAACAGTTGAAGCAGTTTTACTCTGAATTTAACTCTGCTGTATCTGAAGTTAGGAGCTTATTGTGCACACAGTGTTATTTCGTTCCCTAAGGCCATTTTATTGTTAAAAATAGTGAAGTTGTTTCTGATAGAGAAGTGGTCCTGTTGTTCTCTTTCACTGTAGCTGACTAGAAAAAATGTAAATTCACTTAAGTCGAACATTATCCAAAGTAAATGCGTGTTATTTTTGAGAAGCACACTTCCGATCAGTTTGGTATTATTCTGATGGCTATTATACATGATAAAAATCAATTCAACAATGAATGTCAGCACCCTGACCTCTCTATATGACTACCCAAAGGTAAGTGGCTCTCTGGACATTTCTGCAACACTTCTGTGACTGTTCAATCATCACCTTCTGCTTTGAATCACTTGTCCCCATCAAAATGCTTATTATATTCAACCAAATCATTCTTATTACATGTCCCATTGCTGTTGAAAATTTAAATTTCTTTGTGTCTGATCATGCTCCTGTCAAACACCTTAGATCTGACCATGTTAAAAGGGCAGTATCATTACTGATTAGTGAATGTTTCGGAGATAGCTCAGGTTGAAATCTAGTGTTACAGGGCAATGTTCTCAACTGTGGAGCTTTATTACAGAACTGGAACTCCTCTAGTTGATTTGCATCCTGTAAACTGATTCTAGATCCTCAAAATATAAAGCACTGATGCTGTGGCTATAGGATATAAGGCGCATGTACCAGACAAAACTTGACATCAATGTACACAATGTTGGGACAAGCAGCTGAAAACTTAGTCAAAGAGGCAGCAGTTGAATGGCAGCTTGAAGGTGGGAGAAACAAACATTCAGGCAGGGAATTTCAGAGCCTGCAATGTATTCAATACAATACCGTGTTGCTGAATTGGGCTTATAATGAAACCATCTGCAAAATGGTCGTCCCCAGTCAATGCTTCATGGTAGGGGTCAATGACTATAGCAAGCCTGGAGATATATTAGTATGGTATTGCATTTCTAGCCCACAAAAGATCCACCTTTTCGCACAAAAATATCTTGCATGCATTAACTTTTAGACTTTGACTTACCCAAATTACCCATTATGCACACAACTGTTCTCATTTATTCTCAGCTCACTATTCTTGTTAGTCTTTGCACATGCATGGCTGACATAATCTTTAAAGCAAGCTGGGCCCTTCATGTTGTGAGTGTGTGTTATCATTGGCTGTTCATGACATCCCTTCCTCAGGGTGTATCATTTCCATGTCATTGTTGTTGCCATGGTATCTGTTGTGGTTCTGTTTCCATTGTCGGAGAGTTGTGGATGTCTGGGTCTGATGACTGATCAGCAGCCTGCACATATGGTGAAGTCACATTCTTCCTGATTGGCTGCCTGAAGTTCTCCACATATACTTGTGGTTGCAACAGTATCTTAGGTCCTTCACTTTTACTGGGTATGGTCAATATGATAATTCTCTACATAGGCCCTAAGTGGTCACTTGGGCCGAGTCTTGTTGAAATCTTTAAGGGTTTATACGCTGACTGGTTCTCCAATGTTCAACTCTGGCAATAGTTTGTCTGACTTCTCAAAGTGAACAGCATAAAGCTGTTCCACTTTGAACTTGTCATTCCCCCCATTTTAATAGCTATTTGTGCTATTGGGGGAGTGGATTGGATGCTGTATGACATTAGACTTTACACTGGAATACTTATGTGTTTCTCCTGAATTTGCTTGATTTCTTTATAATTCTTATCATGATTTTCACTGCAGCTTCAGCCTTTTCATTTGACTGGGGATAGGATGGACATGACTTTTAGTGTTGAATTACCCAATCTGGCTGCAATCTTTTTTCATGAACTGAAGGCCATTGTCAGTCATCACAATGTTGAACATGTTGTAGTGGCTGAAGTGTTCTCTCAGGTATTTTACAGACTCACTGATGACTCGTTGAAATGAGCTGATCCACCTCCCAGAAGCCAGAATTGTAGTCCACTGTGACATGACAATCAGTGAGAATGAAGTGATCTACTTCCATATTTATCCATGTCTGGGATGTCATGTGCCATACCAGCTCTCCAGGTTTCTTATCTTAGTACTCGTTACAAGCACTGCTGATATGCTGCTTGATTTCATTGCTCATATGTGGCCTGTACAGCCCATCTCCTGCCTTCATCAGATTTGATCCAATTCTTTTTTTTAGCTGACATGGATGTGTTTTAACATCTCACCTTTCAACTCCTGAGGATAATGGCTGTTTCTTTAGTAAATATGCCATCTCAGGCTGTCAATTCATCATGGTATGTCCAACATGCTTTAGTGACTATGAGGGTTTCTTTGGCAGTTTTGGTCTGTCAGTTGACCAAGGATTCTTGCACTATATAGAGAATCGCATCTTGCTGGGTGGTTTGTTTGACTTGAGAAGACACTCGGTCTTTAGATTAATGTCTCTGATGCACCAATGAATTCCAGAGCATGTTGATCTGCTATTTCTCATTCTGTCATAGCATCCTCTACTTTCTCCACCAGGAGTGCTGCCCTGAGCAGCATATCAGCTACGCATATCTCTTTCCCTTGTTTGTACGTCATGTCCAGATAATATTCCTGCAACATGTTTTGTAACAGACTGGGGAAGCTTGAGAGATATGCTCTGAAGTGGTAAGTGATCAGAGTTAACTGTCTCTTTCAAGTTGATGAAAATGTTCATAATCAAAGGCAATGTTTAGGTATTGTTCCTTGATTGCAGTGTGACATTGTTCCATTTTCAGTGGTACTCTGGATGCAAATCTAACTGGTCAACTTTTCTGCATTAGGGTTGCTGCCTTCCTGTCTTACTGCCATCCTTCTTAATGGCAAACTCATTATCTCTGTCCAACTGTGACAGGGCTGGAATTACTGTCACTAGTTGATTAATTCTATGAATGCTGCTTCCTGTTCTGTGCCCCAATACCACTGCATGTTCTGAGCCATAAGTTAGATGAATGGTTCACTCTCATTGGCAGGAATTTAAATAACACATTGCTGAATACAACAAATCACTGCATTGCTTTTCCATCTGTTGGTCGGTGCATTGTTGCTGTAGCTCTTGCTTTTTTGGGATCTGGATAAAGACATTCTGCTGTCAGAATATGGCCAATGTACTTGACTTAGGTATCTTTAATTGTAATCTGATCTTGTTCAACTTCAGGTTAATCTGCAAGCTCTGTCTAGCACTCTGGCTAGATTTTGAACACAGTCAGGAATGGCTCCATCCATTGTGCCACAGAATCTATAAACTAGCAAACCATCTCAATAACTTGCCCTTTAGGATGATCACCAACCATCTCATGTTGTTTGTATAGAGCTCCTCTAGAGCCATGGAAAAGACAAATAGCATGAGTAACCACCTATAAGCCACAAACAACGTTTATCTTGTAGTTAAAAAGTTGATGTTTTAATGTAGAAACACAGAAAATTGGAGCAGGAGTCTGTCATTCAGCCGCTTGAATCTGTTCCACCATTCAATATGATGGTGGATGATCATCTGCCTCTTCTTATTTTCAGCTCTCTAGTTTGCTAAGATGTTGCTAATCCATTTGTAGAAGTTGCTGCTTTCTTGTTACCCCTCTCTTTTCCAGCTCTTTGAATTCCTTTTTCAGGCTGGCTTTGAGGGCAGCTGGATTTCCCCTTGGCAGAAGCTGATTTGGACTTACACTCTCATCTACTTCGAGATATTATTCTCCAGAAATACTTCCTAAATCTCTAAACACACTGTTGTACTTCCTTATGATTTGTTCCACTGTCAATGGTTTAATGCACTGAGACATATTGCAAATCCCATGTGGCATGTTGAAGGTGACCCAGCCAAGCTTTCGACCTGCTCTGGTTGATATGAAGAGGTTTTGCTTGCCTTTTATGAACTTGGCCTCCAGCACCTCATTCTTGCTACTGCATTGGATTTGCAGAGTAATCTCATAATGAGGGTGCACTCTTCAAATCGTCTCAATCTTCCTTTCAATGGCTTCATTTTAGATCAATATACGTTGCATGATGCACCCATGTCTATCTAATATTTATGTTGACTTGATATCCTCCTTCTGCAGTCAGCATTCCAATAGTCACAAACCATTTATCACCTATTGAACTGACTAAATTAACCCGTTTTATGGCAGAGTCATTTGTCAGTATCTTCAGCTTATATTGGTACAGTGCCCATGCGTATCTGCTTGCTGTGCTTCCTCCTTGTCATGCACTTGTGTAAAAAGTGATTCAGCTTCTTGCAATGAGAACATTGCTGTTGATGACTTCTTTCTCATTATGAGATGTCCTCTGTGGTATTGTATCCTATTTGTTCCCCATGACTGATTTGCTCTTTGGACCTGGAACTTCCATCAGCATAATTAAAAACCTGGTGTGTTCTGCTCTGAAAATGTTCTAGCTGCTGATTTCCAACCGAAGTACTTCTGCACATGATCATCACTTTCCGAATAGGTAAGTTTCTCCTTTCTCAGTAGGCATGCTCTTATTACAGGATCCCTTCCATCCCATAAAATTGGATCATCTTTTAGTTGCACACATTCACTGAATTCTTTAAGCTGAGCTAATATTGTCATAAATTGATCACCTGACCACTATTCACCTTGGGCCCTCATATTGAATACGTACAATTCAAAGCGTGCCTTCAAGGCTTTCAAAATTTTTGTAATCTCTTCTTCTGACATTCAGAAAAATTTACATAGGAATATATTTTAGAATGGGATCTCCCCAGTCGTAATAAAAATGCAACTATTTGAGGCTGGCTCCATTTTTGTTTTAGTTGGAATGTCACAATCTTGTGATTTTGCTAACTACAAATGGAAAATTACCAGCTCTGTCTCATAATACCGTTCATTTTGACCAGCACTGCAAGTATAAAAGTTGTAGCCTTTGTATTTTACCTGGCGTGTCAGCTGTGGTTTGCATCTTTGCTCCTTTTTAGCTTCTTTGAGTGACCGCTTTTACAGCTCTGAATACTTGCTGTGTCTCCCTATGATCACCTGTGTTTCTACATAGCTCTTTGACACTCAATACCAGCTCCACTTTTGACACCATGTTGCCTGTACTATGTCCATGTTGAAACTGCCTCAAGGTGGATCCCCGCAACACTGCGTCACATGGTAGATGTCATATGACTTCAGATCAGTCAGGAGGCACATGGACACATTTTTGTATTTTTTTCCCAAATGGAACGCAAGACTTAGAAAGTTGACAGCATGGCTGGAAATGATAGAAAGGAAGAAGTGACAGAGGTGCAGAATAGGGTATTAAACTCTAAGTTGGGGAATCATTACATCATTGTCTGGTTTAATGAGCAACAAATATGTATTCAGCATTTTTGAAAACATATTTCAGTGGGTTTTACACCAAATCTCAAGGCTTTGATCAGTTTGATCTATCTTGTCTGAGTTTATCTTTGACATCAATGCAGCCTTCAGTCCAGGTCATGCTTGGGAGCAAGCTGAAATTGCTTGGAAATTGGAACTGGGTGAAAGAAATGAAAACTATGAACAGCAGAGTTGTTGCTGAGAAATTCATTCCCAACTTCACTGTAAAGGGCTATCCTAAGCACACACACTGGCTGCTGCTCACTTACATTTCCAGGAACTCTGGGCTTTCTCATCCATTAAAACCCACAATGCTGGCCAATCAATCAATCTTTTGGAATTACGTATCCACTCATTGAAATTGTATTATGCACTGGCTTGATGAAAACATCAATAATTTGAATTCATGTGGAGGAAGAAAAGTCAGCATAAAGGCTGGAATGGGAACTGGTAATACTGAATAAATAAAGTTGGGACCACAATTGATTTGTAAAAAAAGCTGACATCTGATCCATTCCCTTATTAAGTGGAATAACTCAGCGTTAATTACAGTGAAACATCTAAGTAACTTATTTACTGATGCCTGTATTCATTATTTCTATCTATGCAATTTCCTAGGAACTCATGGCTTAATTTCTAGAGTTTATTTGGTGACATACATTATTGTTTATTGATAGTTGCGGAGACAACTTCAGTCACAGTTTGAATCTGGGCGCTAATGTTTTTACATCCACACGTTAAATATATCAAACGCCATTGTGATAAATGCACACACGCTTTTAACTTAGTTAAACACCATTAGTATGCACAGACTAAAAAACGTGCTTGCACATCGCTAAGCTTACTGATGACTAAACTTACCCCCATCACCAAACATCATCATACATCACTGACCATTCTCATTACTGAACATCCTCACCATTAAACACTCTCTCATATCACTAAGGTTAGTCAGCAAGCACAGTCACAGGAGCAGACTTTGGTAGTACATCAGACTGGTGAAGTGGGCAGGTACATTACAGAGAGGATGTAATGCAGAAAAGTGCAAGAGATTCGTTTCGCTTGGGTGAATGTGAAGGCGCAGAGAAAAAATAACAATTGCTCCTATTTTAATGGGGATGCAGGAATAGAGATGTGGATGTGCATACACATCTTCAAAGCTGACAAGACACAGTAAGAAAGCTATTAAAAGGCATGTGTGGTCCTTGGCTTTATAAACAAAGGCTCTGAATACAAAAGCAAAAACATTATGCTGAACTTTTCAGAAAAATTCTGGGTATTATACTTTTGTGGAAAATAAAAAAAGACAATAGAGGGTGCAGAGGAAGGGGCAGAGAAAGATGTCAGTTACAAGCAGAAATGATAGAAAATTAGATTGTACTTCTGGAAAAGCAGATTGTGAGGAAATTTTACAGAGGTGTTTAAACCTTGGCAGATTTTAGTGAAGTCAATAAGATAAGCCTGTTTCTAATCACAAGGAGCCAGAGGGCACATTTTTAAGGGAAAATAATCTGAAGTGACAGGAAGGAAAAAAAAATACTGTAAGTTGTAACAGTTTGAAAGGTAGTGCTGGTAGAAATGGATTCGATAAGGGCCTACAAAACAGCATTATGTAAATGCACTGAAGTAAAAATGCTGTGCTATGTGGAGACAGCAATAAAATGATACTAATTGCATTGCCCTTTTTAAAACTGAAACAGGCACAATGGGCTGATTGGCCTCCCTCTACATTGTATCATTCTGTAATTCTGCAAATAACACTGAATATAGTCACTAAACTCACATAATTTATTATATTCCCATGGTTAAATATAAACAGACCACTAACTGTGCATGATATTGATTAAACATACATGTATGATGTATTCTGATGCATTGTTAAACACAAACCTACAGCATAAAATATACAAACAGCGTTAAACATATTTACCATTATCTGTATATACTCTCAGATCACAAAACATGTGCATCTGCACTTAAACATGGTGCTAACTGCAGTCTCCCTTAAAGATATTAAGAGACTATCACATATTTCCCTTCAGCTGCTTGCTGATCTTTGTTCTATTGCAAGCATATTGGCAAAAGTATGTAAAATATGTAATTCTAACATTTCAGCCCAAAAAGGGACATTCATCTCAAAGTTTTTTCTTCCCTATCTCAAATCAAAGAACATGTTCAACTCTTTCCCAGGAAATACCTGACGTAATTCAATTTCATCTTTAGAACATGGTCAACTTATTGCTAAAATAAAAGGAATTCTGAATTAGAATAAAGCTTACCACAGTCTAGCATAATAAAGTAAAATATTCCATTCATGACTAACTTGCTTGATAATGTATCGTTGAATATGCTAAGCTGAATTACAGTCAACAATCATATTTACAATTACTCTGAACCCAGCTCAACCCATCCATGTAATTGTGGATGAACCATTGACGTGTACAGTACTGAGGGAAACATTGAGCCATCGTGTCTTTGCAGTCTGGTTGTTATAACAATCCAAAGCTAAATTTTAAAAATGTACGGTGCAAAAACGAAAAAAAGAGAGAAATCCCAATCTCTCCTCCCTCTCTTATTGATAACATACGAGAATTTTCAAATCTATAAGAATTTTAAAATAATGTCACATCAGCAAAAACATCCTGACGAATCTTTCACGTGCATTCATAAAAGTGCTAATGTTTTCTCTCTTTAATGGGTCATTATTATTAAGAAAGGTATTTACTTCAATTAAGTAATTGTGGTTGAAGTGTTGAACATGTCCCTTAGCTTGAGGTAGGGAAGGAGAAAACCTTGATATTTCGTTGTTTTTCAGACTAATATCATACTAAAATTGCATAATTTACACATTTGAAGCCTCCTTCGGGGATATGAGGACATATTCTACTCGTACAGTTCATGCAGCACTGACGGGACGCTGCAACATCAGAGATACCTTTTGCGACATAAAACAATAAACGGAGGTCAGCCATTACTTCCGGATAGAGATAAAATATTTTATGTTACATATATCTTTTCTTTTGAGCAAGATCAATCTTTATCCCTCAAACAGTCTGGCAATTATTACTGGGCTGTTTGTGGGATCTTGCTGTGCGCAAATCGACTGCTCACAAGTGACCCCACTTCCAAAGGACTTAATTACTGATAACGCATTCTGAAGTATCTTGAGGTTGTAAACATGCTGGACAAGTGCAAGTTCTTTTTTATATTAAAAAGGATCTTATGAACTTTCTGGATCTAACGTTTGGGGGCATCTGTCCGAATTTCAACTTTATGCCCTTATTTTCCTGTGGGACCGTGGTAAAAAGGTGCTACAGAAATGTGTGGAGCTGGAGGAACAGCAGGCCAGGCAGCATCAGAGGAGCAGGAAGGCTGACGTTTCGGGTTTACACCATTTTCAGGACTGATTTTGAAATTGTAAATGGACGGGATAGAATTGAAACTTAGCAACTTGAATGTGAACTATTACACAACAGTCATAAACAATAATAATTATTGTCAACTTATGCTCAGTTCTGTGAAAAGCTAGTCACACCTTCAGTAGGACTGGTGAAGGGTGGTAGACCCGGAACGTCAGCTTTCCTGCTCCTCTGATGCTGCCTGGCCTGCTGTGTCCATCCAGCTCTACACTGTATTGCTGCAGGAATGCAGATTACTTTTCATCACGATTGACTCATTTTCCCCCGACCCCCGTGTTTTTCCAATAAATGTGCACTCCTGCTCCTTGGTTCTTGTCCCGCGTTTATCCACAGCCTAAAACAAAATACAGCCTCTTCCATAAAATTATGTTTTATTTACTGCTTTACGCCCAAATTACTGGACCACGGAAGGCAGCGATTTGTATGTGTCCCGTTTTGCAAAACCTCCGACTGACAGCAGAATTCTTCATTTGAATTTGAAAGTGTGTTCCGTACACCTATATATCGGAGCACATCTCCTCAGCTACCTCTTTAATGTGAGCTCCACAACCGAACTTCCCTGTCTGTGAAGCTCCCTATCCATGGGTTCAGATCACGCCCAGGGTGGGTCGGCCACCAGTCTAATTCGATGGGCACAGACCTGAAACATAAACGCTGTTCTTTTTTTCTCCCTCACCCCCGGCCCCCTCCAAACAGATGTTGCATTCGGTTTTGATTTTAAGTTTTTCAATGCTTTTGATGTTCCCTCCTCTCCTCCCCTTCATTTGACTAAATTTCCGAAGTTTTCCAAGTGTCTTGCGAGGCAAAGACTTCTGAAAAATCCATTTCAGTTGCTTTTTTTTAGTTCATGCTCATTTGCCCAGGAATTCTGAGTTTACTAACATAAAGATGACACAGCATTAAACCGTGCCTTGTCGGTTGATTTCACTCACCGAGTGGAGGGGTGTTCTTGGCGGTGGAGTGATAGTGACCCTGTCTCTGAGACGGGAACACTCGGGCTCAGAGGGGCGCAATAATGTTTCTGAGCGAGTTAATTCAAAAATTTTAACGGGTTACAATATAACCGATGCTCCGAAAGCTCGCGTTTTCAAATGAACCTGTTGGACTAGGTGATTTCTGACCTTGTCCACGCTCCCCCAAACCGAGACCGGCGCCTCCACACCAAATACTCAACTCCGAACGTGAGCGTGATCTTGAAAATGTGCAAATGGACTGGGTAGAGTTGAACTTAGCAACTTGAATGTGAAATATTAAACAACAGCCATAAATTATTATTATCAACTCATGCTCAGTTTGTGTGAAAGGGCAGGGCTTATAGGAAAGCTGGTCGCTCCTTCCCAGCTCATTGGCTGGTTCTGCCAATAGACCCGCCTTAGTTCCCAAAACCCATTCATTCAGTGGGTGATTCACTGTCAATAAAAGCGCACACAGTCACTACGATGGCTTGCTTTGGATTCATTGGTTTCTTACGCTGTCAATCAATGGGCTGCCCATCCTCTCTCTCGAACCTCCAGAGGCTGCAGTTCGCTGTTAATATTGGAGCAGATGCTGGAATATAATAAAAGATAAGAACAAGGTAGGGTGGCGGTTGGGGGAAGCAGAGCCCCAAGCCTGAGCTAACAGAGGAGAATGCAACCCTACAGTATGAATGCAGTAGTGAGAGTTAGAGGGAAGCTGGTGCGGGAAGAGAAGTGCCGGGACAGGAATTTGAAAATGACTTTAGCTCGCCTGCGCTTCTGTCGCCTCGTCCTTCTGAACTTTCTCCTTCACAGTCACCGGACCGCTGCGAACGAAGGTGAGCAACCGGCTTGGAGCCCTGTCCCCGGGGGTGGGGTTGGTAAGGGGAAGGATGTAACCCGGGGAGCTGGGGGAAGAGCGCTTGGTTCCAGGGTTGAGTGATTGAATGCTCTCTCCGCAATGTCCTGGAATTGAAGTCTGTTTGGGACTTTGGGGGCGTGATGGTGGGGGTCTGACCTATTCCCCTTCCTATTCCGCCTGCCCTGTTCTATTTTGCTGAACAGATCAGCTTCACCGTGAGTTTGTGTGTGCGTGTGTGTGTGTGTGTGTGTGTGATGGTTCAGAGGCTTTGCACTGTGTTATAAATAATAAGTCTGTTTTGACCTGGTTTTAGTCCGTGTGTATGTCTGTCAGCAAGCGTGCACTTCGAAGATTTATTTTCCAGCGTTTGAACAGATGGCGAGCTCGTCCTGCTTAAAGAGCATTCATTTCTTCTCTTTTACCATCTCCCACTCCTGAATACTCTCATTGCTGGTTCTCCTCTCAGAGGGGCTGGGGCGGTAACTCGCAATCTTTCTGGGCAGGTTTTCTTTGCTTGAATCCCCGACCTTTTCCTGTACAGTGGAGCGATATTTACAGGGAGAGATGGAGAAGGAGGAAGGTAATGTGCAGAGCTGTCGATGGGTAATTGCTTTACAAGAGCCAGCCAGGGACGAGATTCTATCATGTTCCTTGTGGCTTTTACTTGAAAGGGATAAATTTGAAACTTCGCTGATCTCTCTTTCCGGCCAGAGGTGACTTGTCAGAATGCACATCGTGCAGATCAGTTCTTTGTCTACGAGTGGCTATGAGATTTGAGAGTTGTCTCATGAATGGATGAGGAACGAGGCAGTAAGGCATTCCCCCCCCCACCCCCTTCAGCTTATATCAGGAGAGAAATACATATTGCTTGGCAAAACTCATTCACAGGCACCGCTTCCCTGTGCAGACTGATGGATGCATTCATTTAGATTGAACCTTTGAGCCGTACACTTCTGGACCGAAGTGTTGGTGATGAGGCCTGGCGTGCTGAGTTGGTGTTGGTGAAGTGCCTTACAGTCTCTGTCGATTTGGGAAAGCAGAGTGTTACTGAAAATAAACTGTGATGCATCAGTCTCGTCAAACAACCCAGAGAGAGGGATAAAAGGCTTATCTCGGGAGACAGGTGATGGCGATCGACAGATAGCAACCAGCGATACAGAGAAGCGAGCCAGGCTGAGAACTGTTAGTGTTTCAATTACACGTTATGTCATTTTCAAACGCTGCGAGCATCCGTTATAGCTAAAGGGGGTGAGAGAACTTCACCGGAGGAATGTTTGGAAGTGGCGTAGAGAGTCAAGTTAGCTGTCTCCCAATATTTAACGAACAAACCAACAAACTTCCGTGCCTTTTTCCAAATGTCCACTCTCACATCCTTTTGCCCAGCCCATCACAGAATGGAGAATATTCTCGTCAGATACTCATATTGAACGCTACGTGTTTGATGGTGTTTTTATTATCAGGAACTGGACGTAGCTAGAATATCAGTTCCAACATAAAAAACAGAAAATTGTTGTAAAAACTCAGCAGCTCTGGCACTATCTGTGCAGAGAAATCGGAGTTGACATTCCGGGTGGAGTGACCCTTCTTTCACTGTTCTCTGCTGAGTT
This sequence comes from Stegostoma tigrinum, assembly GCF_030684315.1. Taxonomy (NCBI): domain Eukaryota; kingdom Metazoa; phylum Chordata; class Chondrichthyes; order Orectolobiformes; family Stegostomatidae; genus Stegostoma; species Stegostoma tigrinum. Next base: position 8,204,976 of record NC_081377.1, read on the forward strand.
CCTACAACAATTTTGCTTTGATTTTGTTTCTGACTTCCAGCATCCGCAGTTCTTTCAGCTTTTGTTTTCGTTTAGGATATGAGTTAACTATGTTTACAGACCCTCTTTCCGAATATGTAAACATCAACAAATTATCTTATGTTGTTTTAAGCTGCCAGCAGTATTATTTCTGATGTGCTAATCAAAATACTGTGTAAGTGTTTGGAGAAAATGGAGACAAATTCTGCAATCTCACCAGGACTCCTAATGATCGGCACTTGAGGTGAAAATATTACACCTGCCACTGGATGCAGACTAACGTACAGTGGGCAACCCCTGCTCTTTTTCTACTGTTGGTTGGAGGGTGACAAATGGAAGGTTTTTCCAGGAAGGGTAAGCAGAGTGACAGCAGAACACATGGCACATGGAAACTGGTTTGTCGAGCCCAGGTTCTCTGTGTTGAACTGCAAATTCACAGCCCTGTGCCAGTGCACTGAGCGGTACGCCCGCTGACCTGTGCCAGTGCACTGAGCGGTACGCCCGCTGACCTGTGCCAGTGCACTGAGCGGTACGCCCACTGACTGAGCGGTATGCCCGCTGACCTGTGCCAGTGCACCGAGCGGTACGCCCGCTTGTGTGCATTTGATACACTGAGCAATATGCCTGTGGACTGTGTGGTGTGCCCACTGACCTGCATTTGGCACATCAAATGGTGCACCTGCCAGCCTGTGTTTGACACGCTGAAACACAGGCTGAGATCTCTGCTGGTTGCTAAGTGAACCTGCCGAGCTCTGCCTGCTAATCTCTAACTGTGTATGATATTTATTTTTTAACTGAGGACAGACTTCACTGTCACCGTAGCTCTTCACAAGCTCAAATGAGTAAAGCAAAATAGCTTTTGGTGGAAGGCTGTTCTCACTAAACTTTCCAAATTCAGCTTCATGCTGGCTGCAACATCATCCACTAATAGTATCACACTGCTAGGAAGGAGTTGTACATAATATAGGGACATTTGTATTGCCCATTTTGTATGAGGATGGCACAAATTCTGGCCCTTAATAACGTGCTCTGAGTGACTCCATTGCTGCATTAACATGAATGAAAGCTACTCAGCCCAGCCTCCTCCTATCTAACATCTCACCATATCACCCAACACAGCTTGGCTCGTGTAGCTGGTAAGTAGCAAATGGGAATCTTAGAGTTGTGGTTTTAAGCTCCATTTTTGTCAAATGATTTAGTCAGTTCCAGGCTTTTGTCCAGCTCTGGGCACTGCATTTTGGGAAGGATGTAAGTGCATCAAAGAAGGTTCATGACCTTGCATACAGTAATGACCACTTTTGATTCCGTGGATCCATTTGGAGAAAGTAGGACTGTTCATTGCAGAGGTGATATTTGATCAAGGTATTTAAAATCATGAGGATAGAATAGACAGGGAGAAGCAGTTCCCATTCAGTGATAGGATTGAAGGGCAGAGGACATGCAATTAAAGTAGTAGTCAGGAGAAGCAATGCCATGATTTTTTTTATTCAATGAAATGAGCGGTTAAGAGTCTGAAATGCACTGATGGAGACTTTGGTGGAGTCAGGGTCATTTGAGGCTCTCAAGTGGGAATTGGGTTGTTATCTGCGAAGGAAATTAATTCTGGGCCAAGGGAAGAGGCCAGGGGAATGTCATTAGGTGAATTGCTCTTTGCAGAGGGCTAGCACAGACACAATGGGCAGCACGGCTTCCTTTTCTACAGTAACCATTGTATGATTTTGATTGGTTTGTCTCTTTGTTCCTTTCTCCTTATGTATTTGCCTGTCTCCCCCTGAAATATATTCACGCTTTTTGTCCTAACCACTTTTTGTGGGGACAAGACCCATGTTTTCATTAATGTCTTGGCAAAGATATTTCTTGTCTTTATTGGGTTTATTATTGATTATGCAATCCCCTGCTTTTGGACCCACTAACAAATGGGGATTATTATTCCATTAAACTCTTCCACAATTTTAAAGAGCAGCAGTAGAGAAAATAGTTCAAGCCCTGTTCAGTCTTTCTCGATAATTATAAATGATAGGACTTGATGTCACTGGAGAACTAATGCATCAGCCACACTGCTATCCTTTCAGTGGACAGTGGGAAGCTGTAATAACGTCTTTGCCTTCGACCAGATGGCCCTAATAGATCCAACCTTCTCTGCTGATTCATGTCTACGTCATTTAGCTCATGTTGGGATAGACACTGATGATCCTTCCTGCCCAGTGGCTGCCCTGTGTTTCCCATAGCTTCCTTCTGAATGTATGCAGCATTTACCCTGTGCCACAATTCTCAGCTTTGCATGCTCCAGACTGTTTTGCATCTGTGCTATTGACTTGTTCTAGTAATGCATCCCTTTCTCCCAAGAGGCAGCGCTTATATAAATTGTCAGTTTCACTTGCTCAGTTTATTTTCATGTGCAAATTTGCATATCTTTTTTCAGTCTACGTATTTTCAGCTGTTCATTTTTTCCACGTCATTGGAAAATAATAAATCAAAGGTATTTCATTACAGAGAAGTGCCTGTGC